>NC_048298.1:76658676-76843193 GCF_013100865.1 Trachemys scripta elegans
CCCCCCCCCAAATGCCCCCCAGGACCCTACCCCCTACCTGTACCCTGACTGCCCAAAACCTTATCCACACCCCCACCCCCAGAAAGCCCCCCCGAACTCCCGACCCCCCCCGTCTCTTAACTGCCTCTCCAGAACCTCCCTGCCCCTTCTCCGACCCCCTGCCCCCCTTGTTGTTGGCCTTTCTTCACCTAATGTCTGGTGAACTTGCTCAGAAACTGGGCAGCAGTGGGGGAGGAGCTCCAAACTGCCGGAGCTGATCTGCGATGCAGGGAGGGAGGAGGAGCTCTCTCTGGCTGAGTGTCGGAGCCCCAAGTAAGTGACACCGGCCGGCTGGCAGCACTGTTAGCCGCGCGTGCTCTGCATGGGGGGGAAGTCCGGACATTTACAAATTCCCCCCCAGACGCTATTTTTAGCTTAAAAAGCCGGACATGTCCGGGGGAATCCGGACGAAATGGTAACCCTATTCTGTAGTAGAAACAGGTCTGATACTGTGCCCTTCCATACACTCCCAGTGGCCTAGACAGCTCATCACCTGCACTGACTCTGCTACCACTAGAGCAGCACTACAAGCAATATCTTGTAGTATAGAATACAAAAATTCTGTGTTTCCAGCATGATTCTATTTTGTTGCCCTTTCTGCTCAATAAGTGAGATCTCTAGGAGAGTCATGAAGGGCTCTGACTTAATAGTGTTGTCAGCAGACTGATGATATTCAGCTCTAAATTTTCTTCTCATCAGAGTCAAGCTGTGCACTTTCCTTGCTTTCTCAGTAGGGAAAGATCAAAGATCGGGATAAGAATAAGCTGGCTGAAGTGTGTTCAAAAACACAGATGTAATAATAGTTGACAGAGAGAAATAGCTAATGGAACTGAGGAATTTACCACTGCTCCATCTGCACTAGTTATTTCAGCCCCTGACAAAGAGATTTACATCTCTGGGTACTTTTTACCTGACTGCTCTTATACTCCCAGGAAGTAGCAGTAGAAGCTTTTTATCTTTCTGCATTTAGCTAAGAGATTGCAGCTTCTTTTCATTGGTTTAGACCATGCCTTTTACCTCCAGGTTAGACTTCTGCAATGCACTCTATTTGGATCTACTCTTCGAGCTATTCAGACACTTCAGTTAGTGCATAATGCAAGAACCCTTCTGCTTAACGGAGTTGGTCAGCTTGAACATGTTACATGCACTGCACTGGCTTCCCATCTGCTTTATATGCAATTTACCTTGCTACTTTTAATCTATAAAGCTTGGGAGCTGCTACAATAGATCCCATTTCCCACCTCATGCACCATTTGAAGTATAAACTAAGGCACTTTCCTCAATCTCTAGATGTGTACTTTTCAGATCTGAAATCAGGACATTTGCTGGAGAGGCTCCAGCTATGGGTTTCTTTGCTTGCAGGAATCTGTCAGAACCCAAATCAAAGCCCATTTATTCAGCCAACCATTTGCCAAAAGTCTCTAAACTGAGGCATTGTCTCTTCCTATTTATGTCTTGGTGAGTTAGTATTGCTGCTCTTTGTGAATACATATGGATGTCAGTTTTTAGATGTGTTGCAGCCAGATGCCATGGCAATGAAAGCACTGTACTTTAATGAAATACATTGTACATCCAAAGTTTGCATGTTTTATAGGCACCAATTCCTAAAGACAATACTGCTGAAAGGAAACTTGTTGTGCCAAAACAAAACATAATTAATTCTAAACTATATTTAACTAATCAATGTAGGATGCAAACTAGACTAAATCAGATTAATACCTATTATAGGTTGTCATAGTATTATATGATGTTTTGGTGATTACAAAAGTCACATTCTTGTTCACTTTATGAACCAGGGAATCAGGATGGATAAAAAATAAAAATCAATATTTTTTCAATTAAAAACAAATCAGATTAAAAAAATTAAAGACAATTATTCTTTTTAAATAAATCTATTTAAAATTAAATGTGAAATTTACGAATTACTTAAGAGCTAAATTTTATTTATTAAAATTTTATATTAAATGACAAATAATATTAAGCAGTACATGTTTTCTGCCAAGTTTTAGAGAAACTAAGAGCACTAAATTGGTGGAAGCCATTGGTTAAGAATCTGGAATTAGAGTTTGCTGAAGTGTTAAACCAGTTTGACAGTAGTAGTCTCTTCTGCAGATGCAGAGAGAATATTTTCTTCAGTCCAGTTCATTAAAAGTAAAAACCAATAGTTGAAAAAGCAAGAAACCTTGTTTTCTTCTTCCAATCTATGAATAAAACTGGCTATGAGAGGATGAGATCTATTAGCTCTAAAATCATGAAGGAACTGGTGACCAGAAACATGTTAGTCTGTATCAGCAAAAAAGAACAAGGAGTACTTGTGGCACCTTAGAGACTAAAAAAAATTATTTGAGCATAAGCTTTCATGGGCTAAAACCCACTGCATTGGATGCATGCAGTGGAGAATACAGTAGGAAAATATACACACACACACACACACACACACACACACACACACAGAGGACATGAAAAAATGGGTATTGCCATACTAACTATAACAAGAGTAATCAAATAAGGTGAGCTATTATCAGCAGGAGAAAAAAAACTTTTGTAGTGATAATCAGGATGGCCCATTTCCAACAGTTGACAAGAAGGTGTGAGTAACAGTAGGGGGAAAAATTAGCATGGGGAAATAGGTTTTACTTTGTGTAATGATCCATTGACTCCCAGTCTTTATTCAAGCCTAATTTAATGGTGTCCAGTCTGCAAATTAATTCCAATTCTGCAGTTTCTCGTTGGAGTCTGTTTTTGAAGTTTTGTTATTGGAGTATTGCAAAATTGAGGTCCGTAATTGAGTGACCAGGGAGGCTGAAGTGTTCTCCGACTGGTTTTTTAATGTTATAATTCTTGACGTCTGATTTGTGTCCATTTATTCTTTTGCGTAGAGACTGTCCGGTTTGTCATGTGTGGCTACAGTAGCCTGTTACTATTTCCTTGTTTCTGGATTATTGCTGTTTGGGACACATCAAAAATCATGATCTACAATATATTTTAGACCATATAGGACTCCTTTCTGATGCAAAGAAAATATTTTGTTCTGCTGAGTTTAATTAGCCTAAGATATCAGGTATAATTTGCACTCCTTCAGGTTCAAGTGGGATTTTTGGTTCGTGCAAACCTCCAAGCTTCAATAGAACTCAACAACCATCTATTTTGCCACAGTGCACATTAAGGTTGCAAATGATGCCACTGATGCCACATACACATTAAGGTTGGACAGACTATTGTATTTTGGGGGTCTAAAAAAAACCCCAAAAGAAACAAAACACCCAAAACAAAACCCCCAAAATCCTCATGGATTTTTGATAAATTCATGGAGGATAGATACATCAATGGGTATTAGCCAGGATGGGCGGGGATGGTGTCCCTAGCCTCTGTTTGCCAGAGGCTGGGAATGAGTGACAGGGGATAGATCAGTTGATGATTACCTGTTCTGTTCATTCCCTCTGGGGCACCTAGTATTGGCCACTATCGGAGGACAGGCTACTGGGCTAGATGGACCTTTGGTCTCAACCAGTATGGCCGCTCTTACTTTCTACTTATATATAATATAATGTGCACAATTACTTAGAGACTTGAGACTTTAAGGCCAGAAGGGACGATCATGATCATCTACTCTGACCTTGTGCATATTGCAGGCCACAGAACCTTACACACCCACTCCTGTAATAGATCCCTAACCTCTGGCTGAGTTACTGAAGTCCTCAAATCTTGATTTAAAGAATTCAAATAGCAGAGAATCAACCATTTACTCTCGTTCAAACCAGCAAGTGACCCATGCCTCACACTGCAGAGGAGGGCAAACCCCCTCCTCCTCCTCAGGGTCTCTCCCAATCTGACCTGGGTGGAAATTCTCTCCTGACCCCAAATATGGGGACCAGTTAGACACTGGGCATGTGGGCAAAACCCACCAGCCAGATACTTGGTAAATAATTCTCTGTAGTAACTCAGAGCCCTTCCCCTTCTTCTGTCCCATCACCTGCTACTAGCAGTCACAGATCGGCTACATTGTAAGCAGTTTCATATCATCCCCATGCCAAACTTAACAAGCTCAATCTTGAAGACAGTTAGGTTTTTTGTCTCCACTGCTGTCCTTGGGAGGCTGTTCCAGAACTTCACTCCTCTGATTATTAGAAATCTTCAATCAATTTCAAGCCTAAACTTATTGATGGCCACTTCATAGACATTTGTTCTTGTGCCAACTTGTTCCTTAACTTGAACACCAGGGAGGAAGAGGAATTATTTATCTTACAATTATATCTTCCCTCGGTCTTCATTTTGTTAGTCTAAACAACCCCAGTACCTTAAGACTCCTCTTGTAAAGTAGGTTTTCCATTCCTTAGATCATCCTACTAGCTCTTCTCTGCACCTGTTCCAGTTTGAATTAATCTTTCTTAATTGCACACAGTATTTCAAATGAGTCTCACCAGTGCCTTGTATAATGGTACTAACACTTCCCTGTCTCTACTGAAAATACCTCATCTGATGCATCCAAGGATCGCATTAGCTTTCTTCACACCCAAATCAAATTGATGGCTCATAGATTTGGGTGTATTGGTCGATCACAGAACGACTTTCTCCTCCTCCGTCACTTCCAACTGATACATCCACAGTTTATAGCAAAAAATCTTGTTAGTTTCAAAGTGCATCACCTTGCACTTTGCACTGTTAAATTTCTATTTCTATTGCTCCTGTTTTCAAGGTCATCCAAATTGTCTTGTATGATATTCCAGTCCTGGTCCGCATTGGCAACTCCCAACCTTTGTGTCATCCACAAATTTTACTAGCACACTCCCACTTCTCATGCCAATGTCATTAACAAAAACATTGAATAAGATTTGACCCAAGACTGATCCTTGAGGAATTCCACTAGTAACCTCCCTCCAGCCTGACAGTTCACCTTTCTGCATGACTCGTTGTAGCCTCCCCAGTTCCTTACCCTCCTTTTGAGTCTCATATTAATCCCCATTTTCTCCAATTTAATTAATAATTTCCCACATGGACCTGTATCAACTACTTTACTGAAATCCAAGAAGTTTAGACCTACTGCATTTTTCTTTGGGTAGAAAATTGGTTATCTTCTCAACGGAAGAGATCAGGTTGGACTGACAATCTACCTTTTGTAAAAATATGTTGCATTTCCCCCGAATTACCATTTACTTATATATAACTAACTACTCTCTCTTTCACAATTTGTTCTAAGACCTTGCATATAATTCAGGTCAAACTAACAGGTCTATAGTTTCCTGGATCACTTTTGTTCCCTTTCCTAAATAGAGGTACCATATTTGCAATTCTCCACTCAGAGTACGACCCCTGAGTTTACAGATCATTAAAACTCCTTGCTATTGGGCTAAAATTCATTTGCATGTTCCTTTAATAGTCTTGGATAGAGATTATCCAGGCCCTGCAATTTGGTTCAATTAATATGTTTGAGTTCTACCTTGGATACGGCAATTTCTACTTCCATATCCTTGTTCCCATTAGTCACCCTGCCATGGCCTCCAAGCTCCTCATTATCCTTATTAAAAACTGAGGCAAAAATATTCATTTAGGTGTTGGTCCATACCTAAATTAATCTTTAATCTCAAACCCATCCTCAGTGCTAAGTGGTCCCCTTTCTTTCCTTGCTTTCTTTTTATTTATATGGCTGAAGTGCCTTTCAATATTGGTTTAATTTCCTTTGCAAGGTCCAGCTCTCCTGATCTTTTGGTAGTTCTCACTTTCCCCCTATGCTTTCTGATCTCCAACAGGTGGCTTCCCATGCTGATCCATCTCTTCTTCCACTCCTTGCAGGTCTTCTGCTTTTTCTTAATAAGCAGTCCACAATGTTTGTTTATCCAGTTTGGTTTGCAACCCTTACCTACATTTCCCCCCCTTGCTTGGGATTCAAGCTTCAAATAGCTTCTGTAACTGTCACTTAAAGTAATTCCAAGCCTTCTCCACATTCAGATCCTTGAGTTCTTCAGTCCAGTCCACTTCCCTAAATCTGTAATATTTTTAAAAAGTTTGCCCTTTTGAAATCAAGGATCCTAGTTGCAGAGGTATTTTTGTTAATTCATTTTAAACTAAATGAAAGAATAAAATCATGATCACTCAAATCAAAATTGTTCTTTACAACCAGTTCTTCTACAAGGTCCTTGCTTCTTACCAATACTAAATTTAAAATGGCATCACGTCTTGTTGGTTTAATGACTGTTTGGTGAAGAAATCTGTCAGCTATCACATCCAGGAATATCTGACCCTACCTTTTATTAGTAGCCCTTGTTCTCGGATATATATCTGGGAAATGAAAGCCCCATAATCACACAATTCCCAGTAGTATTTATCTCATTAAAAACATTAAAGAGGTCTTTATCCATATCCAAATCAGATCCTGGGGGTCTGTAGCAGACCCCAAGCACTATTCCATTGGAGCCTCAGTTACCTTTGTTCCCCAAAGTGTCCCAACAGATTCTGTTTTATCCATCACTTCTAATTTCTTAATAACCTACCTCGTCATTAATATATTATGCTACTCCTCCCCCTATGCCTTTATTTCTGTCTTTCCTGAACAGCACATACCCTTCAATATCTGTATTCCAGTCATGACTATTATTCCACCATATATATTTCTGTTATCTCTATAAGATCTGGTTTCACTTCCTGAAACAGTAGTTCTGTTTCCTCTTTTTTGTTATCCAAACTCCTTGCATGGTTGCACAGACATCTTAGTTTTTTCTGCATGGCTTCATCCAGATTTCTTGCCTAATTAGATACAATCATTTTACTGCCAGTATCGCCTACGTGACTGTTACTGTCAGTGGTACTGATGCGATCATTTCTCTTGTTGTCCATTCTCCTATCCTCTCTTGTTCCTTTCTCCATTGCTATATCCTCTTTTAATGCAAGTAATGGCTTGGATCATATGGTCATTGGGCTATCATTAGCCAGGCATTAGTTTGGTATATTGCTCAAAGTAATTTATACTTTTGGCACTTCTTTCACTCTAAAGATATCTATACCATGGCTTTCTCAAATCATATATATTTTTTTAATTTTGAGCTTATGTCAGTGTAGCAATCTTTCAAATGTAATCCTTCATAAAATGAACAGTAGGCCATTTGAGGGAAACTTTAAAACCAGAACTAATATCAGATCACCCTAAGGCAATATTTCCAGGTGTGTATTCTTTAGATCATCACATGATTTGTAAACTTTTTAAAAAGCATATTTTAAGAGTGGTTATAAACTACAGTATGATGCAGGAAAAAAAGAGTGATGCAAAGCATTACGTGAGTGAAATACAATATTGTCCTAATCCCTCAGCAGCTTCATTAAGGAAACAGTTACTGAAACAATCAGTCTCTGGATGTTTCTTTTTCTTTTAGCAGCTTCTTATGTACATATTGTGGAAATGCTAATAAAACACATGTTCTTGCCACAAAACATTGTAGAATATGTTCTCCAACATAAATAAAAACAAGTTATTTATCCAAACAACAAACAATATGTTCCTCATTCCCACTCAATAAAGTGGATAATGATTGAAATCTGACTATTTCCCAAAGAAAAGGTCTAAAAAAATGAAAGGTTTTGCAAGATTTCTGTAACTAGCAAGATTTTTTGTGACTGAAGCACTGATGTCCAAGACATACAGAGCTGCAGCCATCATTGCCTGGCTATTTTATTGGGATTGATTTCAAGTGATTGTACATACCAGAGTGTCCATCTTCTGAACATACCTAAGGGTTATCATATAATCATTTGGAAGATTTCCAACCTAGAACAAACAGGTAATAAAGAATATATTAGTGTTTGGTAAGAAAATGAAGGCTTTGTTTTAGTCATTGTAGTTAATATACATTTTATAAAGTATAGAACACAATTTCTAGAAATTACTTATCAGTTGCAAATAACTTAAGTCAGTTTTTAGGGATTGTGTACATAAGAACATAAGGATGGCCATACTGGGTCAGACCAAAGGTCAATCTAGCCCAGTATCCTGTCTTCCAACAGTGGCTAATGCCAGGTGCTTCAGAGGGAATCAACAGAACAGGTAATCATCATATGATCCGTTCCCTGTTGCCCATTCCCAGCTTCATGCAAACAGAGGCTAGGGAAACCATCTCTACCCAACCCGGTTAAAAACCATTGATGGACCTATCCTCTTTATCTAGTTCTTTTTTGAACCCTGTTAGAGTCTTGGCCTTCAAAACATCCTCTGGAAAAGAGTTCCACCGGCTGACTCTGCGTTGGGTAAAAAAAAACTTCTTTTGTTTGTTTTAAACCTGCTGCCTATTAATTTCATTTGGTGACCCCTTGTTTGCTTTTCCATTATCTCCCTACTCTTCACAGATCCATGTTGACCTTATTCACAGAGGTCATCTCAAGGCACAATCTAAGATGGTAATACTGTGAAAGAGCAGACAGTTTAAGACTCGGGCTTCAAGCACAGAAGGGACCATTATGATCATCTAGTCTAACCTCCTGCATATTGCAGGCCACAGAACCTCACTCACTCCTGAAATAGACCCCTAACCTCTCACTGAGTTACTGTAGTCCTCAAATCATGTTTTAAAGACTTCAAGTTATAGAGAATTCACCATTTACACTAGTTTAAACCTGCAAGTGACCCCTGCCCCATGCTGCACGGGAAGGTGAAAACCCCCCAGGATCTCTGCCAATCTGACCCAGGGGAAAATTCCTTACTGACCCCAAATATGGTGATCAGTTAGACCCTAAGCATGTGGGCCAGATCTCCAGGCAGATAACTGGGAAAGAATTATCTGTAGTAACTCAAAAGCCCTCCCCATCTGGTGTCCTGTCTCCGGCAGTTGGGGATTTTTACTACTGGCAGTTTCCAATGGGCCACATGCCATTATAGGCAATCTCATCATCCTATCCTCTCCATAAACTTATCAACCTCAGTCTTGCAGCCAGTTAGGTTTTTTGCTCCCATTGCTTCCCTTGAAAGGCTGTTGCAGAACTTCACTCCTCTGAGGATTAGAAACCTTCACCTAATTTCAAGCCTAAACTTGTTGATGTCCAGTTTATATCCATTTGTTCTTGTGTCCACATTGGTGCTTACCTTAAATAATGCCTCTCCCTCTCTTGTATTTATCCCTCTGATGTATTTATAGAAAGTAATCATATCTAACCTCAGCCTTCTTTTGGTTAGGCTAAACATGTAAGCTATTTGAGTCTCCTCTCATAAAGTAGGTTTTCCATTCCTCGGATCATTCTAGTAGCCCTTCTCTGCACCTGTTCCAGTTTGAATTAATCTTCCTTAAACATCGGAGACCAGAATTGCACACAGTATTCCTGATAAGGTCTCACCAGTGCCTTGTATAACGGTACTAACACTTGCCTGTCTCTACTGGAAATACCTCACTTGATGCATCCTAGGCTGCATTAGCCTTTTTCATGGCCACATTACATTAACAGCTCATTGTCATTGTGTGATCGACCAATACATGCAAGTCTCTCTCCTCCTCTGTTGTTTCCAACTGATAAGTCCCCATCTTATAGCAAAAATTCTTGTTGTTAGTCCCCAAATGCACTTTGCACTATTAAATTTTATCCCATTTCTATTACTCCAGTTTACAAGGTTATCCAGATCTTCTTGTATGATATTCCGGCCCTCCTCTGTATTGGCTATACATCCCAACTTTGTGTCATCCGCAAACTTTATTAGCACCTTCTCACTTTTTGTGCCAAGGTTATTTAATAAAAATGTTAAAGAAGATTTGTCCGAAGACTGATCCCTGAGGTACTCCACTAGTAACCTCCCTCCAGCCTGACAGTTCATCTTTCAGAATGACCAGTCGTAATCACCCCTTTAACCAATTCCGTATCCACCTGTCAATTCTCATATCAATCCTCATCTTCTTCAGTTTAACTAATCCCATTTCCCATATGGAACTGTATCAAAGGATTTACTGAAATCCAAGAAGATTAGATCTACTGCATTTCCTTTCTCTAAAAAAAAAAAAATCAGTCATCTTCTCAAAGAAAAAGATCATGTTAGTCTGGCATGATATACCTTTTGTAAAACTATGTTCCATTTTATCCCATTTACTGTCCACATCTATGTCCTTAACTACTTTCTCTTTCAAAATTTGTTCCAAGACCTTGCATACACTTGAGGTCAAACAGGTCTGTAGTTTCCTGGACCACTTTTTTCCCTTTCCTGAATATAGGTATTATATTTGCAATTCTCCAGTGATAGGGTACGACCCTCAAGTTTACAGATTGATTACAAATCCTTGGAAGCTTGCAATTTCATGTGCCAGTTCCTTTAATATTCTTGGATTAAAACTAGCCAGGCTCCCCAGTTGAGTCCCATTAAGCTGTTTGAGTTTGATTTTCACCTCGGATGTGGTAATTTATACCTCCATATCTTCGTTGTCATTTGTTGCCTTGCCACTACTCCTAAGCTCTTTATTAGCCTTATTAAAACTGAGGGAAAGTATGTGTTGGGCTATGCTTAGATTATCTTTAATCTCCATCTCATCCTCAGTGCTTAGGGGTCCCATTTCTTCTTTCCTTGTTTTCTATTTATATGGCTATAGAATGTTTACTATTGGTCTTAATTCCCTTTGCAAGGTCCAACTCTGCTTGGCTTTTGGCAGTTCTCTCTTTATACCTACACTTTCTGACCACCAAGAGGTAGCTTTCCTTGCTGATCCCTCCTATCTTCCATTCCTTGTAGGCTTTGTGCTTTTTCTTAATCACCTATTTGAGATGCTTGCTCATCCAGGGTGGTCTGCAACCTTTGCTTACGATTTCCCCCCCTTGCTTGGGATGCAGGATTCAGAGAGCTTCTGCAACTTTCACTTAAAGTAATTCCAAGCCTCCTCCACAGTCATATCCTTGAGTTCTTCGGTCCAGTCCACTTCCTTAACTAATTCCCTTCATTTTTTAAAGTTAGCTCTTTTGAAATCAGGGACCCTTGTTGCAGATCTGTTTTTGTTTATCCTTCCACTTAGTTTAAATTGAATTAACTCATGATCACTCGAACCAAGATTGTCCTTTAGAACCAGTTCTTCTATGAGGTCCTCACTGCTCACCAATACCAAGTCTAAAATGGTATCCCCTCTTGTTCCTTCAGCAACTATTTGTTGAAGAAATCTGTCAGCGATCACATCCAGGAATATCTGGCCCTACTATTATTAGCACTTGTCCTCCAATCTATATCTGCTCAAGGAGCACACAAGAATTATAAGGCCATTGGGAAGAAACTAAATGAATGCTTTGCATTGGTCTTCACGGCTGAGGATGCGAGGGAGATTCCCAAACATGCGTCATTCTTTTTAGATGATAAATCTGAGGAACTGTCCCAGATTGAAGTGTCATTGGAAGAAGTTTTGGAACAAATTGATGAACTAAACAGTAATAATACCACCTGGTCCTGGTGATTTAACGCAAGAGTTCTGAAGGAATTCAAATGTGAAATTGCAGAACTAATAACTGTGGTTTGTAACCTATCATTTAAATCAGCTTCTGTACCAAATGGCTGGAAGATAGCTAATTTGAAACCAATTTTTAAAAAGGGCTCCAGAGGTGATCCCAGCAATTACAGGCCGCTAAGTCTGACTTCAGTATCAGATAAACTGGTGGAAACTACAGTAAAGAGCAAAATTGTCAGACACATAGATGAACATAAGTTGTTGGGGAAGAGTAAATGTGTTTTTTGTAAAGAGAAATCATGCCTCACCAATCCACTAGAATTCATTGAGGGGGTCAACAAACATGTGCACAAGGGGGATCCTGTGGATATAGTGCACTTAGATTTTCAGAAAGACTGACAAGCTTCCCCACCAAAGGCTCTTAAGCAAAGTAAGCTGTCATGGGATAAGAGGGATGAGTAACTGGTTAAAAGATAGGAAACAAAGGGTAGGAATAAATGCTCAGTTTTCAGAATGGAGAGAGGTAAATAGTAGTGTCCCCCCAGGGATCTGTATTGGGACCAATCCTATTCAACATATTCATAAATAATCTGGAAAAAGGGGTAAACAATGAGGTGGCAAAATTTGCAGATGATACAAAACTACTCAAGACAGTGAAGTCCCAGGCAGACTGCGAAGAACTACAAAAGGACCTCACAAAACTGGGTGACTGGGCAACAAAATGGCAGATGGAATTCAGTGTAGATAAATGCAAAGTAATGCACATTGGAAAACCATCTCAACTATACATATAAAATGATGGGGTCTAAATTAGCTGTTACCACTCAAGAAAGGGATCTTGGAGTCCTTGTGGATAGTTCTCTGAAAACATCCACTCAATGTGCAGTGGCAGTCAAAAAAGCTAACAATGTTGAGAATAATTAAGAAAGGGATGATAAGAGATTACTAAGGGGGAATATGATAGAGGTTTATAAAATCATGACTGGTGTAGAGAAAGGAAATAGGAAGTGTTATTTATTGCTTTTCATAACACAAGAACTAGGGGTTACCAAATGTCATTAAAAGGCAGCAGGCTTAAAACAAATAAAAGGAAGCATTTCTTCACACAACACACAGTCAATCTGTGGAACTCCTTGACAGAGGATGTTGTGATGGCCAAGACCATAGCATGGTTCAAAAAAGAACTAGATAAGTTCATGGAGGATAGGTCTATCAATGGCTATCAATAGGGATGGGCAGGAGTGGTGTCCCTAGCCTCTGTTTTCCAGAAGCTGGGAATGGGTGACAGGAAATGGATCAGTTTATGATTACCTGTTCTGTTCATTCCCTCTTGGGCACCTGGCATTGGCCACTGTTGGAAGACAGGATACTGGGATAAATGGACCTTTGGTTTGACCCAGGATGGCCATTCTTATGTTGTTCTTGAAATGAAGGCCCCATAATCACACAATTCCCAATAGTATTTATTTGATTGAAAGAGGTTTCTGTCCATATCCAAATTGGATCCTGGTGGTCTATAATGCACCCCAAGTACTATGTCAGAGGAATCTCTAATAGCATTCTTCTCCAAAGTGATTTTGGCCCAAACAGACTCTGCCTAATCCATTCCATTACTTCTAATTTCTTTGAGGTCTACCTCATCATCAATATACAATGCTACTCCACCACCTTTGCCTTTATTTCGGTCTTTCTTGAACAACACATATCCTTCAGGTTTCAGAGTGGTAGCCGTGTTAGTCTGTATCAGCAAAAAGAATGAGGAGTCCTTGTGGCACCTTAGAGAGTAAAATTTATTTAGACAAGCTTTCGTGGGCTAAAACCCACTTCCATCAGATGCATGGAGTGGAAAATACAGTACAGTAGGAAGATATATACATACAGAAAACATGAAAAGATGGGGGTTGCCATACCAACTCTAACAAGACAAATCAATTAAAGTGGGCTATTATCAGCATGAGGAAAAAAAAATTTTTGTAGTGGTAATCAGGATGGCCCATTTCAAACAGTTGACAAGAAAGTGTGAGTAACAGTAGGGGGCAATTAGCATGGAGAAATAGTTTTTAGTTTGTGTAATGGTCCATCCACTCCCAGTCTTTATTCAGGCCTAATTTGATGGTGTCCAATTTGCAAATTAATTCCAGTTCTGCAGTTTCTCGTTGGAGTCTGTTTTTGAAGTTTTTTTGCTGAAGAATCGCCACTTTTAGGTCTGTAATTGAGTGTACAGGGAGGCTGAAGTGTTCTCTGACTGGTTTTTGAATGTTATAATTCTTGACGTCTGATTTGTGTCCATTTATTCTTTTGTGTAGAGGCTGTCCGGTTTCGCCAATGTACATGGCAAAGGGGCATTGCTGGCACACGCTAATTTCCCCCCCTACTATTATTCACACCTTCTTGTCAACTGTTTGAAATGGGCCATCCTGATTACCACTACAAACTTTTTTCCCTCCTGCTGATAATAGCCCACTTTAATTGATTGGTATCATTAGAGTTAGTATGGCAATCCCCATCTTTTCATGTTCTCTGTGTATCTATCTATCTTCCTACTGTATTTTCCACTCCATGCATCTGAGGAAGTGGGTTTTAGCCCACAAAAGCTTATGCCCAAATAAATGTGTTAGTCTCCAACGTGCCACAAGGACTCCTCGTTCTTTTTACGTAACCTTAAATACCTGTACTCCAGTCATGACTACTATTCCACCATATTTCTGTTATCCCTATAATATGTGGTTTCACTTCCTGCAGAAGTAGTTCTAGTTCCTCCATTTTGTTACCCAGGCTCCTTGCATTGGTATACAAACATCTGAACTGTTGCTGCTTGGCTTTGCCCACATTCCTCATCCAATTTGGTACAGTAATTCTACTGTCGGTATCACCTGACTAGTATCAGCACTATCCTTCAGAAGAGTCTGAGTTATTAGTTATCTACATTTCCATCTTTTAACTGAACTTCTGGAAATATCTGAAATCTATATGTGGAAAGTGAAAGTCATTCTTTAAGTAACATGTAATGCCCAAACAGGTAGACCCTGAATAAGAAATTTTCCTGGGGAGGGGAAAGGGGTGGAAAATCAATTAAAAAAAATAAACAAGAAATTTCCTGCACCCTGCTCACTAACGCTCCAGTTCAACAAAGCATGTTCATTTTTGAGCATGTGTTTCAAAGCCATTAAGTCTATTGGATGTAAACACATGCTTAAATGCTTTAACTGGGCCTAAACCTTGTTCAGAAAAGCATCCCCACTTCTTGTGAACAAGAGTCATTCTGTTATGGGCACTTTTACTTAGAAAAGTTTCCTTTTCTGAGTGCTGCTGTAGCAATACCATTTAATTTCCCACACTCTCACTCATTGAATCCTTTGCACTAGCAATCGCTCTAACTATATAAAAAAATTCAAAGCAGTCACTGTATACACATGGTTCTGGTCAGCAGCAATACTTATTCCTAAATAAGTTCAAAATGTTACTGCATTCACATCATGGGCTGAGCCATGAGCCTCCCACTTTGATTATCTCCATCATTCCCCTATATATTATATAATGTGTGTGTGTGTGTGCGCGCGCATGAATAATCACCTTCATGCCCTTATGTATTTATATAATTTGACCCTTATATAATCTGTATATTTTGACTGATTTTTACTTTCTTTGCACATGCACCTTCCAAAAGTAGAGGTTGAAAAGGTGCTACTAAATTCACCATACATATATCCATATCTATTTCCCTTTGCTTCTTGATTCTGAGGTGCTGACTCAGTAGAATGTGACTTTAGAAAAATAGTGTTGCAGTATATTTGCCCTTGATTTATTTTTAAAGATAATGGTGGTACTTTTATTTCCTCTTTAAAATTGATTTACTTAATCTGAACCCTCTCCCACTCTCTTTTTTATCTTATGCTTTCCTTTCTAATAGCACACCCACACATCATGCCACATTAAAAGATATTCCAGTTTCCTTTCCAGTTTATTTGCTATGCTCAAGGATAGCATTAGCAGCATTTTAAACAGCAAAGACACTTCTGTTGGTGCAAAATTTCCCATATGTAATCTACAGGGTGATACTTGGCACCGTCAGCAATAGTATATTATTTTAAGAAAGGTCAGTTCAAGATTAAATTTGTTCCACATCAATGAACACTACAAGAATTGACATGCATTATGTATACAGTCTACTTTACTGGCATCAAAGCCTGTCAAGCACTTTTCATGCACAATAAAAAAAAATAAAGGGCCAAGATTACAGATTTACTGAGAATTCACATCCTAAGAAAAACCCCTAGAGATCCCAGGTTATCATTAGACATTTTTCTCTAGAATTGTTTGTAGATCAGAAAAACATTGCAGAATTTGTAACTAAAAAGGGGAATTTGGGGATGGCCAAACCAGAGCATACATTCTCACTCTAACCAGAAAGAGCTTTTACTAAGATTTATTTATTAAACACTGTGGGCCAGATCTTTCACTGGTCTAAAATAGCATAGCACAGTTGAAGACAATGGAACTATGCTCTGCCCCAGGCTGGGATGGTAATTTACAGATATATGGGGAGACAAGCTCCCTGCTAAAATAAAGTAGGATATGTTTATTGAATTATTAATTCCATTTTGTATTATGTGTTGAACATCTGTCTCAACTTGCCCAAGGCAAGCCTATGGAATTGCTTTCCAGACAGCTGCCCTGTCTAGGAAAAGTGTTTGATACCTCACTGAAGGACTGTCAATGAGGAGCCAGCAACTTGATTGCCTCTGAACTGCTAACCCACTCCCAAGAGATGTTTTTTTAAAAAAACACACAGGGATCCAAATGCAGGGCAAGCATGATTGGTGGAGGGGCTGGAGCATCCCAGTGGAGCACATCACAAGGAAACAGAGCCTGCTCTACACTACAAAATTACTTTGGTACAACTATGTCATTCAGGCATGTGAATAATCCACACCTCAGTATAACTAAGCACCAACGTAGACATAGCTACTGCCTCTCCCATAGGCTTAGAGCATCTTCACCAAAAGCGCTACAGTGTCGCCGCTGCATTGGTACAGCTACTCTGCTGTAAATTTGTACTGTAGATTTAGCATCTATCCGAGGGTAATTAAGAGCAGGGTGTTGCTCTGGTAGGTGTGGTAGGGGGAAGGCAACTATCATCACATGTAAGGAGGACTTGCAGAAGTGACTCTGGTTAGCTTGAAATGATGACAAACCTCAGACTCACAGAAGGGATGAGATCTGACAAGGGGAGGGTGCATTTCAGGACTTGGGTAACTCTCATGTGCTTTTTAAAAGTAAAACTCCTTTACTAAGCCTGTATTCCTTGCTTTCCTGCCATGTTGTCCCTGAAGGAGTTAAACTAGAAGCCCAGAACGGTGGAACTCTAGGAGTGCATGTGAAAGTTATTGGGGGATGCAGGAGACTCATATTTTGGAATATAAGATGACTGGGCAGCAGCACCGCACATCTGAAAGACAGACAGTAGGGACCCAGAGCTAGGCCAAACCCAGTTGGCTTCGAAGCACAGTAATGGGGGTCAACTTACTATAGATTGGTGGCTATACAGTGGATACAGGGCCAGGTTGCAATACCTGCCCAAAGTTTCCTATTTATATAAATTAAGCAAGTAAAGACACCATCTGTTGGCGGTTGTTATGGACACTATCAGGTCACATAGGGAGTCTCAATATTCAATTGAATGCTGTCAAGAAAGACAAGCGAAAAGTTGACTTTAAAAATATAGTTTAAAAAAATAATAGGAAAAGGGATAGAAATGCTGTACAGGTGATACAAATTACAGTACCCTGCCACAGAGCACAAAAACAGAGTACAAGAAGGATGGAATGTTATGTGCAACTCTGCAATGAAATGATCCAATATTAGAGCTTTGGTTTTGAAAAGTCCTTTTATCATGAGCTATTTTGAGAATTTTGAAGTCAAAGAAAAAGAAAACCCTGAATTGAACTAAATGGCAACTTTTTACACATCTGATAATTGCATAGTAGCTATTTACATTTCTCTATAAATTCACACTTCTATAGTTTACACATATCTACACCCCTCCACGGGGATTTCAACTGACAGTGCTGATACTGCAGAACCATCTTCCAAGAATTTTCATCACTTCATACTACAATTATACCTGAAAACCCAGCTGTTGTTTTCTGGTGGCCACATAGATTATCAAGAGCAGCAGTCTTACTGCTCATACTTAAGGCTGGTGGTTTTCATGGCAAAAAATTAAAAGTGTGACATTTCCTTTTTAAATAAAACAGAAGTCATAACACACCATATTTTAAGCTGATTTTACGTTAGAAAAGTATTAAATAGCCATTAGCCATAGTTTAAAAGCAGAAAGAGATCACAAATCACCAAATGTAAACATGAACATTTTCATAAAATTCTAGCTAATGTTTGTTTGATAAAGTATATTATCCATTCCAAAAATAATTAAAACCATTTTAAAACTCGTCACTCCCTCACAATCCACTACTTTGGACTGGATTTAAAGCAAAATGTGTAAATGTTTATGGTAGTCTTGCAGAGCAGCAGGTTGGCTGGACTGACAACTATGACTCCTTACAAAAGCCTGAAAAAATCATTTTTTTCACACAAGTTATGGCTATGATAAGCAAACAGCTAAGTTCAATATGCAAGCATTCTGAGCTTTGCTTTCTGCTTTTTAACCCTACTCTAGTTTAGACACTCCTGCACCACCCCTTTAAGTTGGTAGAAACCACGCTGTCCACTCATGCTGGAAGCCTCCTTTCCAGGTCAGCCTTCTCATACCAATTTATTTCCATTATTAGATTTATCAAAATCTACCGGAAAATAAAGTGAGATCTAGCTCAGTTACTAAATTATCAGACTAATGAATTTGTGCTCCCCAGTGGTATTGCTTTAGGTAAGAAAATGGAATAATAAACATTGTGATTCAAGTTCATTTTGGGAAAGAACTTGAAAGTTTTTCATCTTGGGACTCATTAAAAGGCTAAAGTGATTTTATAACAAATTCTAAATGAGAAACATGTATTAGCTGCTTAGCTCCCATTTTAAAACTACTTTAATTTATAAAAATTAGCTCATACATTTCCCTGATTCTTTGTGCGAAAAACTCAAAGGAAACACACACACTTTGTTGAAATAATGTTAACACGGGAAAAATCAGAGTTTGGGGTGAAACTCCTTTGATGGATAATCCTGATGCACGTGGAGTATCTTTTGCAACATAAGACATTTATAAATCACCCACCGTTTGTACATGCTGAAAACATCTTGGAATAAGAATGATGCAAAAAAGAATTCAGCTCAAGCTCTGTAATTGGGGTAATTGTTTGTCAGAGGTCAGTGACGTCACCAATTCCAGAATTTCCTGTTTTTATAGCACCCTGTCTTGCTGTCTGGGTCCCTTGCAAATATCGGAAATGCTGCCTGAGCTCTCTGCAGAGAGCTCAAGAGCTGCCTCTGCTTCCCAACTATCTGGGACACAGAAGTCCAAGGCAGTGAGGGGGGTTGGGGTGAAGTATGTATCATTTTATAAAGATCATAGCGGAGTCAAGAATCCTTAGTGAAATTCTGACCCCACTGGAGTCCATGGGAGTTTTGCCATGCACTTCAGTGGGCCCAGGATTTAACCCCCTGATTTTATCAGGGTTTGTTATGACTCATCTGACTATTTTTGGAGGGGCAAAATTCTGTGACAAGTGACAAGCCTTAACTATAAGATGTTAATCTCTGTAAAAAGCCAAGAACTTTAGTTTCTTTGTGAATTTCCAAGACATCTCCTTGACCTTTGAGAAATCCTTAGATAATATGCAAACGGTCTCATGGTGCAATATAAGTGATTTTATCTGCAGCCCAGTTAATCAAAAAGGCAAAAATGAAATAGTTTCAATAACCTTAATATAACTTCTAATCACAGAACAACATACTGTACCACACTAGGGATTTATAATATGGCAGTCTTAACAAAATTAGTTTAATAAATCAGAATGGTTAAAATCAAGGGTATCAAATTCATTTTTCTCAGATTGCCAAATTCCATTTTTTTCCATCCATGGGATAAGGTATACATTTAGGATTTTAATATTCTGAATTCACAGAAGAACAACCCACAGACATCAAATGGAGGTTTTCAGAAAGATCAAAAGTAAAATAGGTCATTGAAGTAGTAACATAGTCATTATTTGATCAGTACTTTATTGTCTCATTCAATGGGAAAATATACTCCCCGTAAGGACACCATTTCTGTCCTTTGTTTCTATTCCTACCCCATCCTCCTTGCTTTCCTGCCTTTGCATCTCTCCTCCTTGCTTTCTTCTGCATTTCCTTCCTTACAGCAGCTTTTACTTTCCACCCCCTGGGGCTTTATTCCAGCCACCTTCTGCATTCTATATGCAAAAATGATCAGTAATGAAATAGTTAATACTAGATTAATTATACTATTCTCACTCATGAAAACTTAGGACATGTCTACACTATAAACTTAATTACTGCAGTGGTTCATATCCACACTGTCCTTCTCCTGTCGGTGATTCGTGTCCTCAGCACCACCAGCTTAAGAGGGACAGTGTGGGGGGCAGAAAGCCAGGGCGCAGCTCTGCACACAGCTCCCTGCCAGGAGTCTGGCTCCCTGCCGGAAATGGGGCAACTGCACCAGGCTTCTCGGCTCCCCACCGGGAATGAGGCAGCTGCATTTGACTCCGGGTGCAGAGCTCCCGGCCGGGTGCAGCCATGCTCCCAGTGGGGAGCCAACAGCTGGGGGGAGGAGAGGAGAGGAGGAAGGGAATTGATGAAAATGACAGCCAATAGATGTAAGTAACGCAGTATCTATAGGGATACTGCATTGCCCGAACTACACCAACATAAGCCCTGAGCCTCTTGTGAAGGTGGAGTTATTATGTTGGTGTAGTAGGGCACTTACATTGGCGAGAGCAAGGCTGTAGGGTGTACACTGACATAATTAGATTGACGTAAGCTGCCTTACATCGATCAGGCCTCCTAAACATTTTTTTAAATATGAAAACTTAGATGCTGCAGAGTCTGAAAACTCCATGCAGGGCTCATAAGTATATTAAATAGAAAAAAACAGAGTCCATAGGTGAGGTGTTTGAAGCCACTTGTTTAAATGGGTGGAGTCTTGCAAATACCGGATATTACTTGTGCCTCCAACTGAAAAACTTTTTAAATAAGTAGAAGACAAGAAAATGTAAGATTTATATTCCTAACAGAAGGAGCCTCTTATTTGCATAGATAAATTCTATTTGTGCTGTATAGTGACCTTGATGAAAATTCTATTGGGGGAAAAAAAAATTACCATAGTAACAGTGACACTGACAACCACTATTGACGGGTGCTGCAATTATATTTTGTAACATGAAATATTTGCTCCACAAACAGAGTGCATTTCCCTTACGATGTCTTAATACAAAAAAATAAAAGCCCAGATGATTGGCAGTGTAGAAATAATTCTCTCTAAAAAAATTATTTCTATAGCCATGAAATTATGGCTTCCAAATGCCCTTAAAAAAGGGCTGACTGAACTGGTTCTAATACCCACTTCTCCTCCCACGGATTAAATTTTGAATATTAAATTAAAATTGTCACTCAAATCTCAGAGAAAACTGTATTTAAATAAAAAGCTTAAAAATTCTATTGATAAGGTTTCTCTAAAAAGAAAGCACTTTTGCTCATTTAAATTCTGTGCTTTTTAGGAGCATTTTATAGAGTATTTCTTCATGTTGCAAAACTAGATTATAGCGACTTCAAAAATATATCTATTTAGACAAATATATAATTTCTTAATCTCTTTTGACTTGCGCCTGCTGTCACTGAAGTCAATGGTGATATATGCCCACTGACCTAAATTCTGGTAAATGTTCCCCATGCAATTATTTATAGACTGAAAAAAAAAAAAAAAGAGTGGGGGGGAGGCTTAATTCTGCTCTGATATGCTAGTGTAAATCCAGACTAACACCACTGAAGCCAATGGTTGCATCACTTTATTACAGCAAAATGTGATCCTCAGTCTATTACTCAATATAAACTTTATTAGTCCAACATTCCACATAGTCAGAGATTACAGGAAGTTCCTCATTCCTTACTTTGATAGTAGAGTGCTGGCGTATAGCATATGTACTAAAATGCTGATTTCCAAACTGCATGCTATATTTTTATGTTAATAGAATAAAATATGGTTTAGTAGACTAGAAAAATGTTTTATAGACCAACAGCCAGGATCAAGGCACTTTATACATGCATTCTGACTCTTTATACTTGAGCAACTCCATTGTCTTCCAAATTACTACTAAGTCTTTATGTAACGGTAATGCCCAAAGACCGCATTTGGGACTGCGTCCCCATTATGCTGGTCTCTTTACAAACACAGGAAAGAGTGAATCTCTGCCCAGAAGGGTTTAGAATCTAACAGAAGTTTATGAACAGTAGGGGATGGGGAAGCAACATACAAGCAAATTCATCCAGTGAAGAATTGGCACATCTTAATTAGTTACATTTGTATTCCATCTAATTGAGGTAGAGGTATAGAGTAGGAAAAAGAAGAAAGGAGAAGAGGAATAGTCGTAGTTCATCACCTGCCTAGACATGATGATCATTTGTGGTCATCATGGCAGAGATAAGTCTTGGGCGAGAGTAGAAGGAACATAAGAGAGCTTGTTTAGATTTTAACCGGGCATTTTTACCATGCATAAGGGGCAGCATGAAAGAAACCATGGAGATGATTAAGGGAGAAACTGACTGGTGGGTGGTAAAGTCTGAACGCTGGCAGAGCAAAGGTAGGGGTTGACAGCACAGTAGGTTATTAGAACAACTAGGCTGGGTAGGGTTAAGTTCTGAAGGGATCTAAAAGGCAAAGCCAAGAAGTGTATATTTGATTTGGAGATGAAGGTGAGTCAGGTGAGAGACTCAAGGAGGGGGTTGATGTGGTCAGGACATCAAGCCAAGATTATTTTAACAGCAAAATTCTGAATAGACTTGAGCAGAGAGATTGCAGTAGTTAAGGCCAGGAAAGAAGAGGCTGCAGTAGTCAAGGTGTGACGTGAGGGTGTGGATGAGAGTTTGGGCTGTGTGAACAGAGGGAAAAAAAATACAGATTTTAGAGGTGCTATGTTAGGAAAAAATGGCAAGATTTATGGCCTGAAAATAAGGATTCAGTGAGAGGACAGAGTCAAAGATGACACCCAGGCAATGGGCCAGAATGACTGGCATTGTTCTCCACAGTGAGTGAGAATAAGGGGGAGATGAGAGGGTTTGGCGGGTGGGAGAAATCAAGAACTCAGTTTTCGCCATATTGAGTTTAATTTGATGTCTGGACATTCATGATGAGAGGTTAGAATGACAGGTCAAGATACTAGATTGGATGATGTAAGATGATTTACAAATCTACCTCTGTACTGATGAGCTATCAGCATAAAGACAAACTGAGTTAAAGCCATAATTGTGGATAAGAGCACCTAGAGGTAGAACATAGGGGGAAATGATTAGGGGGGCTAGGACAGAGCCCTGAAGGGCATACACTTACTGATAGTTACATTTAATGTAACTAAAAGCAGAATTTGGCCCTTGTACACAAACAGCAAAGTAACTAAAGGCAAAACAGATATAATTGTGCATTTAGCATTAGCTCCTGTGGCATCCGAGCAACTACGATCTGTTTTAGTGAGAAAGGAACAGTTAAGGTATATAATGTGGAACTCTGAAACAAGTTCCTTTGGGTTAATGAAGAAATAAGGCAAATCTATGCCATCAGAACTGAAACTCACTATGTAGATTTCTAGCACAACGGGGCCCTGGTCCATATCTGGGGCTTCTAGGTGATTCAGCAATAAAAAGAATAAAAAAAAAACAACAGACTTTATTATGCTCCCCGCTTACATATGATTGATCTTTGTAACTCAATCTCCTGCAACCAGTGATAACCAGAGGCATTTTTCATTTCAATTCGTATACTTTGCTTTGAAGTGCATAAATGTTACCAAAATGCTTACAGTTAAAAGATTTATATACTTTAATGATGCCGGAACTGAATGTTTGATCACTTAACTCTTTGGAGTATCTACATTTGTATGCATTAATAATACACTATCTCTAGATCATAAAATGTTAATGAATATAAAATAAATGCAACAAATCAACAGTTTTGAAATATTCTGTGTAATACTGTACTTTGCTATTGCTGTAGTCTGAACAAACAGTGCTCAATATGAATTACTCTCCACGCTTGTATACAGGGTGTGTGTGTGTGTGTGTGTGTATTAAAACACACACACACACACACACACACACACACACACACACACACACACACACACACACACACACACACACACACACACAACTAATATAAGGCCCATGATACTTAGGGCTTGTCTTCACTACCGGGGAGATAGATGCTGCTGCAATTGATGCAACAGGGGGGTCAATTTAGCAGGTCTAGTGAAGTTCCGCTAAATCGAGGCCAGAGCTCTCTCTGGTTGACTCCATACTACAACTCCCCGAGAAGAGTAAGATAAGTCAACGGGAGAGCCTCTCCCATTGACACAGCACAGTGAAGACACCACAGTAAGTCAACCTAAGCTACGTCGACTCCGGTTACGTTATTCATATAGCTGGAATAGTGTAACTTAGGTCAACTTACCCCGGTAGTTTAGACAAAACCTTAGGCTCTAAAACCACTGTAGTTTAAGCCCCATCCATGCCATTCCCAGTGCCGAGCTGTCAATAGTGCAGCATACCTAAAAGGGCACCATCAACACGTAATAGTCTAATTTTTTAAAAAAAGAGTTAAAGTAGTTTAAGGTATGACACCTATCTCCAAGTCCTGCTCCCCATTTTTGTGGTTTTATAGAGATGACTTGTGTGTGAAACACCCACACAAACTGACCATAAAGGGGAGAGAATACACAAGTAAGCAAACTGGAAAAAATAGAAAAAAATTCCCTTCTAAGTCTTTGTATTACTCCCAGGCCTAAATTCCACTCACCACACGGGCACAGTCATCTGCCGCATGACTCCACCTGCAGGGTCTAGTCCTTAGGTGCTAGCTCTTGTAACAGAGGTAGATAACAAAATTCATATAGGAGTGAAGTTTTTTAAACTAAGCATCCTTTTAAGATGAGCCATCATGGGAAAACAGTGTGAATGCTCATATTGCATGCAAATTTATTGCTCTCTGTTTATGCTTTATTCAGTTTTAAGCTATATATTGTTAAATTGGAAGAGCGAACAGATTTATTCCATCTGAAAATATGACAATTCATAAAATTGGTGGTGATCTTCTTTCAAAATAGTTTGTTCTTTATTTAGCTAACCCTCATAATCGGTTCTGTTATTTAAAGATACTTTTACAACATTTGAGGAAACAAAGCAGAATGTTCTTCAAATAGAAACTATTATCCTGAATAAACATTTAAATATTTTGGAATTAAGCTGAAGGGGACTGTGGTGAAGCATTAAGTTTTTGAGAAGGACAACAGAAAACAAACTGAGGAGTTAGGAGAATACACTATGTGCCTGATGTATATGAACTGCCCAAACAGGATAAGGACATCTGAGATGTGCCGGCACTAAATGCAAGCAACATCACACTGAAGTCTAGAAACTGAAGTATTTAATGCAACCTTAACAATGATCTTGCAACCATTTCATCATATCAGAGCAACAATTTGGACTGAAGGGAAGTTCTAGATGATAGGGCTTGTTAAGGGATATTTACTGCCTTTTACTGCTGAACACTTAAGAGCTATGGACCAGATCCTCAGTTGCTGGAAATCAGCATAGTTCCAGTCAATGAATTACACCAATGGAGCTGCACCAGATGAAACCAGTCAAGGATAAGGCCTTATATCTATACTTAGCTGAAAATTGCACTCATGTGATTAACAGTTAAATCATTTTTATGTTTAATTGAATTTAATTCTAGTAAGTAGGTGCCAGCCTGACAACCCTGAAGAATGAAGTCCTATTGAACACAAACTGGTACAAAAGGATCCTACATGATCACTCTTCCCTATTCTGCTTCAGTTGTGACTTGGACCAAATCTAAGGGTGAAGAGGGAATCCTTATTGAACTATCTGCTAAGCCTGCTAACAAAAGCATCTAATGTAAAGGTGTTTTTTTTAATTATGTGAACAGGGATATTGTAGAAACTGGGCCAATACCAACAATTTATTTCAGATAGGCCAAACATCCTTCAGTTCTAAACCCTTTTGGTCACCAATCTGGTTCACCATTCTGGTCTCAGTTATTCAAAAGGTATCAAAATATTTACTTTAATCTCTCTTTAAAATTTAGGTGTCCTTACTGCCTTCCATTGTTTAATATTTTAAGAAGAGTTTTTTTAAAAAGTCACTTACCAGTTTTGTAATGTCATTCACATCATCTGTCACTGGATTCCCACAGAGACCTTTGACAAGAGGATTAAGTAGGAGCAGTTGAAGATAAAAGCAAGTGATAATCCAAGTCTATATAAAAAAAGAATATTTATCTGATAAACATCTTCAAAATCATACCGAATACAGACAGTAACGTGAAAAACAAGATGATTTCGAAACATTGTTTTGGCTATAAAGATGGGAAGAAAAGACTACTTGCCTCATTGTTTATACTTAAAAAAAAAACAAGGATGACAGTAGCTCTTTATGGTAGTACAGTGGCTTTTGTGCTTCAAGAACACACACGAACAAAAACTTTGATTGTGATACTCAGTTTAACACAATTAGCAGCATAATCAGGTTATTGCTGACTAGTCAGATCTTTTCATTAAATTTCATCCCGGATCATTAAAATGTACAGTATATTCCATTCCAACAGATACATTCTAGTAATAACTAGCAATAGAACTGAAATCTCTGGAAAACAACACTCCTTATGGAAGTCAAAATGCAGCAAAACATAATACACCTTCAAATATATTCAATAATTACATATATGTTCATCTAAAGTGCAGAAAATATGGATAATACTAACCAGTTTCAAAAAGGAAAAAACTATGAACACGTTAACTGAGAAGTTAGCATTTAGCATGGGAAAATAGACAAAAATTACTACTTTATGTGCCATAAATGGATTTTTGTGCAACAGGATCTTGAACAGATTCTTGTGTGATAGAATCAAGTGTTTTGGCAATAGTGGCTTTCATATGTGAAGATTAGTTGCAACATCTTCAACAGGCCAGTAAACAACCTGGATACTAAACCTACTATAGAGTCAGCCAGAGTTTACTTTATTCGCCGTCCACATGGCAGGGGTCATATGAAATACACTTAAATGATTAGACTTTTTCCAGGAAGGATACACTTAGAAAGTACTAATGGGAAAATTGTTTCTTAGCCCATCAGATCTTTCTTTTTGCACAGCTGGATTCTCCAGGCAAACTTATTCAACATTTATATACAGCTGCTAGGAAGAATGGTTGGACTTCATGGACTGATAACGCCAGTACCATTCAAATAACTGTCTGCAATCTGCAGATGGATGAGGAGGAGCAGATTGATGTTAAACCCTAGCAAGACAAAAGGTGATACAGACTGGCAGAAGGAAACCCTCTTAAAAGCTTACATCCATGGTATAGACTCCACTAGTTGGAGACACACATACCACATCAAGTCAACATGCAGCACAGGAGTACTTCTGGACCCCTCACCAACACTGAGCTCTTATGCAGCAGTGTCCATACAATACTCTGTCCTCTCCAGTTGGCTAGAAGTCTGTCACAGCAAGGCAGAGGAGGACCTGGCTTCAGTAGTACATGTCTTTGTTCCCTCCCATCTGTAATACATCAATGCAGTATACCTAGGTTTGAGAGACTCAGCCCTGAGAAAAGTCCCAACTGGTGCAGAATGCAGCAACTTGCATCTTCAGCAACACCTGTGACAAGCAAATCATCCCAGTACTTTGCTCACTACTGGCTTCCTGTAGAACCCCATGACAAGTTTAAGCTGTAGATCTTTATTTTCAGTGGGCTAGATGATCTGAGCTCAGGACTCAAAAGACTGCCTCAAACTCTGGAATTTCACTCCTGGCACAATGGAACTGTCTATCTGTCACAGACAAAGGCAAGGGCAAAACCTGTTTGTGCAGGAGACTGAGCCTCCATTGGGACTATGGAACTTGTTCCTCCAGGAACTAAGATTTCCCTCAAACCTTTCCACTTTCTAGGCTAAATGAAAAGCTCACTTCTTCTTTCAGCCTTGTCTTCAAACAGTATAGAGCACATTAGCTTTAAAAAAGAAAAAAAAAATCCAATACATGAAAATTTTCTCTAGGGAGCTGTATAGAGAGGAGTGATACATGAGAGATATTATGCACCAATTTACTTCATTATTGGAAGGCACTCAGATACCATGGTGAGGATACATGCAGTATAAGAATCTAAACAAAACAGATCATAATAGCAACTATTTTATAAACAGTGGTTAAAATCATTCATCCTAGCTTTCAAGTGAACATTAACTGACCATTCATTCATGGGCAGCGGGGGAACCCCCTCTTTGGGAAGGCTCTCTCCCTCCGAGTTGTATTAGGCACCTAACTACCTCTGAAGTGCTGGACTTGGCCGCACCCCTCTCCAACATTTCCTACTGGCTAGCGCAGGCTGCTCCCTGCTCTGCTTACTGGCTTCTGTAAATCCCTTTTTTAAGGCACCTATCTCTCCCTGTCCATTGTATAGGGAGCCTAGTGTCCACTGTGTGCTTAAAAGTTGGGTATTGCAACACTCATTGTTGCCACACCCAAGTATCTTTGAGGATGCAGCCCTTTCCCTCTCTATGCTTCAGTTTCCCCCATCTGTAATATGGCGATAAGGCTATTAATCTTCTTTGTAAAGCACATTGAAACCTACTGATAAAACACTATATAAGAGCTAGGCATTATTTTTCCTGTGAGTGAGAATTACCTTGCCCTCAAAACTGAAGAACTTGGAGGAAACTTAGGAGAACCTCAGATTCTCTCTCAACAGGGCTCTTTCTGTGGATTTTTCCATGGGACAGCAGGATCTGGGCCTGGCACCAGATTGTTATTAAAAAAATGCAGTAAATGTGACAATACCATAAACAGGCAACAGGTGGTATTTGGCTTCAAAATGCACCACTTCTACTATCAAAGTAAAAGGGCCAATTCTACTCTCAGAGACAATAGTGCAACTCCCATTGCAGTTACCAAGAGCTTTACACATGAAAATTAATCCTGATTAAGGTAGGGTGTGACTTTAGAATTAATTATTCCTGACTAACGATACGCCTTTTCCTGGAATAAGAGTGCTGTAAACTGAATTAACTTAAAACATTTAAGACAAAGAATAGCTAATAAGAAATAATCTCTATGTAGACAAGCTGTAAGATTCAGGGCTGTTTTCAAACACATTCTTTGGAAATGCAGACTGCTGAAACATTGTCTTATTTACTTACTTGCTCATTGCACCAAATTCTGTTCTTCTTTACTTACTGTATAACAATGAGTCATACCAGTGTACTAAGGCCAGAATTTCACCTCACATATCTAATAAGCAGGGAAGTAATTGAATCTTTATATAGAAGGGTGATTTGCTATCCCAAGTGCCAAGCAGACCTGAACCAATTAGAAGCTCCAATAAAAGTAGTACCACATATTAGACAACAAACTGGACTTCGAGACCTTTTGTTAGTTACTGTACTTCATATGGTAATACCTTAAAGGTGTAGGCCATACATAAATTTTGAGAACAAAAATAACTTTACTCCTATGCAACAATATATATACTCCAAAAGTTGTGGTTCATTTATAACTTTTATAAAATACATATGCTTTGTGCATTTTGAGATATCAAATGAAAGTTTTCTTGTTCATTTCTTTCCTATTGTAGGTGATCTGGGAAGTTTAAACTTAATGCCCTCCCACAGCTGCTGAGAAGCTGCAAAACTATTGCTGCTCTGAACAAGTTATCAAAATACTTTGATTATTTATATGTACATATTGATATCACATGTGCATGTACACACACACACACACACGACTGCACAGACTAGAGAGCTAAAGGATATTTGTGTTATTTGTTCTTCATCTGGAGCCAACATTCTGATTTCATCAATAGGAGTTTTGTTAAATCAAGGATGGCATAACATGAGCCACTGTGAACGGTCACGCTGTCTGGAGTGCCTCACAACTGTGAGTGCTTACCTCAGGGCAAACTGTCAGAAAACAGGTCAGACACCCCAAACTGGTGATGTGTTCTATAATTAGATTTCACCAAGCCAGTAAGAAATGTGAACTCCTGGATCACTGTAACAGTCTTACTATAGAGTCATAGACAGTCCCCTTGACTCTGTCTATATTGCCACTCAGACAAAATGGATTTAGTGATAAATGGTCACTTACACCAAAACCATATAATGGCCAGGTTGCTCCCAGTCCTAAGAGACCTGTCACTTGCCCCCAGATCAATTGGTACCCTAGCTCTTACACCAAAGACAACATCTGTAGCCAATCCTGTAATAAACTATCTAAAGGTTTATTAACCAGGAAAAAAGGAATAAGTGTTATTTACAGATTAAAGCAAGCAAACATACACACACAAATTAGTTACCATCTAAATCCTAAGAGTGACAGAGTTGTATTTATCAATTCAAAGTGTCATTCAGGGCAGACCTAGGGGTAACCCTGGGGACCTCTGCCTCAGCTGAGCGTCCGGCCCTCTTAGAGTTCAAACAGCCAAAAAAAATGGAAAATTTTCCTATGAGTTTGTTTTATTTTCTTCACTCAGCTTCCAAATCCATAGGATGAGCTTCCTTGCACATAGAATTTCTCTATAGAGATAGGGCCATTAACCAGCCTTTATATTGAGATTTTGTTGATGGCCCATCTGATTTTAACAGTGCTTCTGGATGGGTGGGGGTGGAGGGAGGACGATTCCCATGCCTGGGTTTTCAAAATGATAAAGCAAAAAATTTACATATTTTCTTATAGCATGGAATACAGACATTGCAAGTGAGATTAATGCATGCAGAAACTTACAAGCATTTCATATAGTCTAAACACTAAATACATTCTTATATGACAAATACCTATTGTGAGCAAAATTAACATACAGGTGAACTGGTCTGGTGTCCAGCTATGAGTTTGTTAGTTCTTAGCAAACGTTTTCAGTCTTGACAAGAGTTGGCATCTGGCCTGCCAGCATCAATCAAGGATAGCATAACATGAGCCATTGTGAACTTCACAAATTTATAAACAGTGCTTCCAGCTTTACATTTAAACAGGTATAAAGAAAGTTACTAGTACAGTATATTTTAAGTTATACTGGAAAAGCGTACAGATTTCCACATACAGTCTGAGGGTGATATTTTCAAAGCAGGGCATGGGATTTAGCCACACATTCTATTAAAGTCAAAATTAACTGAAGATGTGTGACAAATCACATGCACTACTTGCAAAATCTCCACTTGCCTGCTTTGTAAGCTCCATGGCACTTGTTGACAATTTCATAGTGGAAGGGATGCCACAGGAATAAATGACAGGTGTGCCCGTCAGGAGAAGCATGAATAAATACCACTAACTGTCTGGAAAAAAGATTTTCCTAACTATTTTTTTACCAGAAAAATATTCTGAAAGGACAAACACATAATCAAAGAAAACTGCTTTCAACATTGCCTCCTCCCTTGCTTTCTGTTATGCACCGTTAGTTAGCCTCGCCCTATTTTTATTTTAGGAATAGGATGTACTCATTTATTTCCTTATTCTGAAGCTCACTGAACTGTGAAAATGTATATAATCCCAGGAAAAAGGGAGAGGCTGAAACTGGACTAGGAGAGATTAGTTCAGAGCAAATTTCATGAATGGGTAATCTGAGTGCTCTCATGCTATAAAGCATCTGCATTTTTAGATAATGTACAGTTTTTTAGAGACTTGGCTAAAGGTCCAAAGTGCAGCAGCCTTCTGTTTCACAATATAACATGTGAGTTACGCTGGTTAATATGTAGCAATTTCATAAGGGGAAAAAAAATAGGGGAATACCAACTTTTTTTTTTTTTTTTTTTTAAAAACATACACTGGAAAGCTTGGACATTTTCCAAAAGTCTAGCTTGTAGTGATAGCGTGGTTCCAAATGTAACTATGGAGAAGCTGTTGCTGCTCAGTAATAAATTACTTACAAGGAAAGAGGTAGTAACCACCTGGCAAGGCAAAAGAATCCAGATAGAAATAGCAACAAAACAGAAATAAAGAGAGTTGCTGTTCTACGTTACAAAATTTTATAGTGTTCAAACAAAGGCCACTAGCACTTATGTTGGGAAAAATTGTGTTATTCAAGGGTGTGGGAAAAAAAAACAAAAACAAAAAAAACCCCACAAACCTGAGCGACATGTTTTATTGTCATTAGCGCTCATGTGCACAGCTTCTCCTGCTGACATAGCTACCACTGCTGGTTGAGGTGGTTTTATTATGTCATGCAAATGGGATGGGTGTAGTGGATAGGTAATCTGTTTATCCCAAAGCAGAAAAGGGTAAGAAACCCAGTCTCAGTCCAAAAAACAAAGCGAGGGACTTTGGAACACTGCAGTGGGAACCACTGGTTTAACCAGTTTAGAATCTGCACCTGAGACTGTGTATTCTGTAGAGAAGGAGCCATATTTGACACCCTAACTCCTGCCCTTCAAGCACTGCTCCACACCACTGGTTGAACTGTGTTGGCAGTATTATGTAGACCAGGGGTCCTGAACCATTAGGGTTACCATATTTCAACAATCAAAAAAGAGGACACGGGGGCGCCCCACCCTAGCCCCGCCCCCACCCACTCCCTCCCACTTCCTGCCCCCTGACTGCCCCCCTCAGAATCCCCAACCCACCCCACTCCTTGTCCCCTGACTGCCCGCTCCTGAGACCCCCCCACCCTAAGACCTTACCCCCTACCTGTCCTCTGACTGCCCCGACCCTTATCCCCACTCCCAGACAGACCCCCGGGACTCCCATGCCCATCCAACCACTCCCTGTGCCCTGACTGCCCCCCCCCCCCCCCCCCAATCCATCTACCCCCCGTTCCCTGTCCCGACTGCTCTGACCACTCTCCACACGCCTGCCCCCTGACAGGCCCCCCCAGAACCTCCAACCCCCCTATTCCCTGTCCCTTGACTGCCCCCTCCAGAACCCCCCTGCCCCTTCTCCAACCCCCTGGCTCCCTTACCGTGCCACTCCGCAGCACACTCCAGGGGGCATCTGGACACAGCCACAACTGGCTCAGAGGGCCTGAGGGTGGGGAGACTTCAGAAGTCATTAATGGGGGGGACCCCCAAGGCCTCTAACCATCATCTGTCTGGGGCTTTGTTTTTTTAAATCTTCCCCAAAATCTATCCACGGCTACTGCTGCCAGGTGTCCTTTCCATTGGTCAAGTACCCCCCAGTCACCCTCCCCCTGCCCCAGCTGACCAACGCCCCACGAGGAAACAGACACCTGGGCTCCAGACAGGAGCTAAACTCTGTTTTCCCTGCTGCGGGGCAGTTCTCTCCCCCCTGCAAAAGCAGGTTAGAACAGCCATGCCCCGGCTCTCCCCAGCCAGCGACACACTGGGCAGCAAGGGAGGGGGAGGGGGAGGAGGAGGGAGGAGCTCTAGAGCTGCCAGAGGCCAGCCACCTGGCCAGTGATTTGAAGCTGCAGGGGAGGGGGGGGGGGGGGAGGAAAGGCTCTGGCTGCTAGAGCCCCACATGCTAGTGGCTCAATCCAGCTGGCCGCCCTATCACCTGCGCCGTGCTCGGGGGGTGGGGGAAGGATGCCGGACATTTTAAGATATTTACAAATTCCCCCCTGACGCTATTTTTAACCTAAAAAGTCGGACATGTCCAGGAGAATCCGGACGAATGGTAACCCTATCAACCATTTCTCCTTCCCAGGATCCCCAAACCACCAGAGTTCCTTGCAGCAAAGCATACAGTTCTCCAGAGTCTATACAGGCCACAAACGATTGAAAGACTCATTGAAGGATCATAGCAATAAGTTGCAAGTTGTTTGGCACACTGGGTGTGTGGCAAGTGCTTGACTGGAGCTTCTCCCATCTTCTCACCCACCCAGATTCACCAGCAAACACAGGACTACTTCAAGCGTCCACAGTCTCCTGAAGCACCGGTTCCTTACACCAGAGCAGAACCACGCCTTTGTGTAGTGAGATGTAGGAAAGAAGAGGCAGAAGCTGCAGTAAGTCTGGGTAAGGGTAGGGAGGAGGCAAGACAGGAGCAGGATAGCTAGAGAATCAGCAGGAAGGAGCAAGCTCCTTCTTGCCTCCACTCCTGATGAGCCTTAACAACTGTGGGATTTTACAAGTTTTTTATTTTCTCAAGAAAGGGATGCAACCTAGTGAGTGTACCCCTTGTGACCCACTTCCAAGGCATCCCCAGTCATCTGAGAAATCCTGCTGTAGACTGCAGAAAATGTGAATTACTTATACTGAAGTAATTTCTTTAACTCAGGAAATTAATCAGCCTTGAAGAGTTTAAAAAAATGGAAGATCAAGATGCTTATTTGATAGAACCCTTTCACAATTCCACTGTATTCAGTAAGCACATGTAACATTAAATCCACTGTTAGTGCTGATTTCAAAAGCAAATACACACTTCCATAGCAACTGAGACTGCTTTGGTATATTTTAACATGGGTGGGAAATGCAGATAAGGATAACAAAACAAATTTAAATAATTCAAGATGAAATAAGATTTATTTAGAACTCTGATAAATAGCAGGACTACAGAAGTATTCATTAAACTGCAATTTTGTTACTCACATGCATTCTGTAAACAAACAAATGTAAATATTTCACGTTATTTTTATATCCATAGTATCTTTGTGTGATATCTAAAATAGTTAACACAAAACACAAATATATTTAATGTTTGTGTGTGTGGTGGTGGGAATTAGTCAGCTAATGTTACAAATTTAAGAGTGGGAGGGGTACAACTAATCTGTATCTACTTTTAGTTCACAAGACTGTCGTCTATAGTAGTTATTTTAGCCTTATGTAGCATTCTTCCTCTGACTTCCCATAAACTTCACATCCACATAAACTGTTCCCTCCATCCTTGTTGAATCTCACTCATTTTCCTTTGGAAGATTTCTGAGGTGCTTAGGAGGGTTAACGGGAGAGGACAAAAGCAGTGTGTTTTGAATGGTTTGTCTGTTTGGTGATGTGACGTTGAAATGGAGCCTGCCAGAATCCACTAGCTGCATGTAGCGAGGAAAATACCGTTGCCCCAATGAACTTGGCGATTATGGGGCTTAGTTTCCTCTCAGTTACACTTGAAGTAAATCAGGAGTAACGAAATTCAAGTCAATGCATTACTATAGTCTACAAATAGTTAAGTGGAAATAGAAAATGACATATTCCATTGTGGAATACCTTTCCCTCTTTACTGCTACAATTATCTTCTCTACATCTATGCAGATACAGACATCCCACCACCCCCCAGCCCTTTTCCCATAATGGGCATCATAGCGACACATCGCTCTGTCAATGCAATAACATTGTATTGCACCATTCGTCTTCTACACATAGTTCAGGATCTCAGGATAATCACTCTGCTCTTCTGCACTTCCAGGTTCACGTCATGCTGCCTCAGTAGAACTGCTGTGGTATGCTACGCTTTCTGCTCCCCTGACAGATGCAGCAGCAGCAGGCAGCACCAGCCAATTTGTTACTGCTGCACTTCGTGATATACAGAATTGTACCTGTGCCCCAAAGTACAGTGTCTCTAGTGGCATGTAAGATTTACTATTATAATACATCATGCACAAGATCGAGTTTAGCTTGAAATAGAGAATTTTCAATAGTCTAGTAATTTTTCATTAAATTTATTACAATACAATGTTTTTGCTCAGTTTAATTTTCTGTAGGGATACTAATACAAAATATTACACTGTCCTCCACAAAAACACTATTGCCAAAAACACTCTTTGTCCGCTCTATAATCTTGCATGCCAATCTGTGATGCAGGCAGTTTCCTTGTGTCTCTTAATGTGCTTTGGATGACAGCCAGTAAGCTTAGCTTTCAAACACTGGGAAACTTAGTTACCAAGAAACAGGTACTTAGGCCTGGATGCTGGTCTCTTGAGGTCATGTTAACTATATTTCATTTAAATATTTACTGATTTTAATCCATCAAATAGCATTCTGATTCTGTCAGGATCTAAGAGTTCTTTGAATCTCCTCTGCACATCCCTACTCTTGGGATGCACCAACCAGCAGAGACCGTGGAATCTTCTGGTAGCAGGGCCTGTTAGAGTGCTCCTGCACCCTTCCTATCCCTATGCCCAGCATACGAGCACATTCTGAGGGCAAGGCATTAGAAGGAGGCTTGGTGCCTGTTGTCCCCTCAGTTCCTTCCAAATGCAGCAGTGAAAGGATGTGAACCTCTGGGGATCTCCCAGCTCCATAGCTAGAGTGCCTTTTTACCTTTTAGGCTAGTTATCATTAGGAAGTCTTATAGTTCATTTTTAGGATAGTTCAGATTAGCATTTTAGCTTTAAGTAGGAATATTTACCGGTACTGCCTAGCACGAAGCAGCATGGGTTTCAGAGATGCGTGTTGTGCCCAGGTGTGTTCCCGGCATCTGAGGTGCATGTTCAGTGCCTGAAAGGCCTACAGGCGAGTCTCATCTTATGCTGGGGTTACGTTACGCTGTCTGTGCGTAAAGCGAAAGTCACGTATAGTCAAAATTACATTGCGTGTAATGGCGGGCAGAATCGCCTGCACTACAGGTACAGTATTTAAATTGTTATTTTTCTCTCTTTTTGTTTTTGCCGACCGCGCAAAGCTGAATTCGCACATGTTAAATGCGTGTAAGATGAGACTCGCCTGTATAGGAGACTCATTCTCTGGCATGCTGTGCTATCTGCAGCACATGTACTCCTCGAGCCTGGAAGGAGAGACAGAACAGACTTCAGGCCCTTCTGTTACAAGAGGCCTTGTCAGTCAAGCCTCTGTGATGCAATAATTTTAAGGGATGCAAAAGGAAGGATGGGAGACCTGAATTGGCTCCTGGCACTTGCAGATCCAAGAAAGTATCAGTTATAAAAACTTGGGCCTTGGCACCAAGCTCCAGTTCCAAGACAACTGAGCTTCCAGTAGCCAAATCCTCTGATCTGGAACCAAAAATATTACGGTCTCCATTGGAACCAGTACCAGATAGAGACCCTAGGGATCTGGACAACGTACTGAGACTAACGATGTCGGTTCTGAAGAAAGAAAAGAAATATATTTTAATTTAGCCTATCAGTTAGTTCTCTGGACCATTCGCAGCAGGCAGATCCAACACAAAGACTCCTCGAATGAACACTCCGATAGATCCTATGAATCAATCAGGTGATATGATCCTGGATTGGGGGTAACTGGCAGGACTGGCCCATGCCACTGTGGATACCCTGTCCATAGTGGCCAACCCCTACTTAGCAATACCATTTGAGAAAATTGGACTGTCCAGTGCCAGAACAACTTCTGCCTGAACCTATGGATCGGAGACATCTGGATCCAACAGCCAGGGAACATTTCCCAACTTTAGGGCAAGACACTCTCTGATTAAGAGTACCAGGAAAGATCTCTATGATTTCGCCTTTTGTGAAGGAGTAGCACTGAGGTTATACATTTTTCTATGACCTTGAAATGGGATAAAGATCATTGTTTCTACGCAAGTCTAGGGCCAAGAATGATTGAGAAATAATGTAGCCACAAGAGCTAAAACGGAATAGATGGAAGATTAGAGTTTAGTTCACTCAACATAACCTTGCATAACCTTAAAGGGAAGAGGATCACTTTTTCAGTAGCTTAAGGAACAAAAATTCAGACAGTTCAGTTCTCTAGCAAGTAGGCAGTGATATTCCTGTTAAGTGACTTAAAGAAGTAGAATTAATGAACACACAGGATTAACTTGGTGGCAAGGATAAGGTTCTCATTATGTGGGGTGGATTGATAAAACAGCCACATGCTGGACAGTTTATTTAATTTAAAATGTTTTAAAAGTTATATTTCAGCTGTCTTGCTTGGTCAGTCAAATGAACACAAATCCACTGTCCTGCACATCTGGATCTTATTTTTGACCAGGAAAATTACACTAGGATTTTTTTCTTCCATTGGGATTTTTTTGTTCTATACGTGTGTGTGTGTGTGTGTGTGTGTGTTTTCCTCTTTGTTTGCTTGTATGAAGTGTTGTCATCAAGTCGGTCTCAGGATATTAGAGACAAGGTGCGTGAGGTGATAACTTTTATTGGACCAACTTCTGTTGGTAACAGAAACAAGCTTTGATTAGAGAAGTGTTAAATGGCCACTTCACCTTGACTGATCCCTTGAAATGTGTGCGTAACATTCTGCAGGATACAATGTGGACTGTTGAACAGCTGTGTCCCCACAATTCTATAATTCTTTTTACACTGCTTTGCTGAAAGAGTAGCCATTCCTGGCCTATTCATCCACAGCCTCCATAATGTAAATTACTCCCAGCTATGTTATAAAAAAGTGCTCTTAGCCCACCACTCCTGAATTATATTGCAGAGCAACACCAACAGATTCCCAGTCCCAGACTTGTCCCCAGAAATGTATGTCTTGTACTGCCCAGTACCCTTCTGGACAATACAAGCTCATATAAAGTTCATCATTTCATTAATAGAAAATGATATGCCCAAACCTGATTATCTCAAATGGGGTTCCCCAAACACTTCAATCCACACACACTGTCTTAGATAAAACAATAAAACAAGTTTATTAACTACAGAAAGATAGATTTTAAGTGATTACAAGTAATGAGGCATAAAAGTTTGTAACCAATTCTAAGAAATAAAAGATAAAATGCAAACTAATACCTCACTTAACAAGCTAAATGAACTTAAAGCAAAAAGGTTTTTCCTCACCATGGGCTTACAGCCGTCTGGATGGATCCCTTCAGCCAGGACCCCTCCCCCAGTTCAATTACGCTTTCTTTGTCTTTCAAATGTCATTGATGCCATAAGTAGAGATGAGTGGAGAAAGGTGATTTGGGGTCTCTGTTCCTCATTTTTATATCTTTTCCTCCTCTTTGAGAATCATTTCCAGTTGGGATTCAGGTGACAGCTAGTCCGTTTACATGAGAACCTCCAGCTGTTCCATTGCCAAGATGTAAATTTCTCACTCAGACCCTTCTTCCTGCCAAAGAATGGCTGTTTACCCAGGTGATACTCCATTTGATTTTGTTGACATCTGGCAGAGGTGCCAGTTTGTCTCTGTGAACTGGCTTGGGTTGCTTCCTCAGATTTGGAATATGCCTTAGTAACATCATAGAGTAGAATCTTTTAACTTATTATTCTGCCACACATTTTACCAGGACAATAATGGTCAGTGAATTATGAGTTTTCAAATTATACCTCACAAGGCATACTTCGTACAAAATGTATCTCAGTCTTGTGAAAGTGGTAAATCATAGGGTAGAGACTGTCAGAATATGTTAACTACTTATGCTAAACCTTGCATTTAGCTGTGATGCTCACAGTACTTTTCCCAGACCTGAAGAAGAGCTCTGTGGAAGCTAGAAAGCTTGTCTCTTACCAATAGAAGTTGATCCAATAAAATATATTACCTCACCCATCCGGTCTTTGTTTACTTGTTCTTCAAAGTGTGCCTTTGTTTCTCTGATCTCTCCTCTACAGAGGATGTAAATAGAGGATTCCCATACTTTTTACTAAATGCTGCTGCTAATATACATTGGATATAGCATGTGTTTGCTGTGGAGGCAAAAGGAGGCTGCAGCAGAATCAGAGTAATTTAAGGTGTTGGGTTTTAACTATAACACTTTAAATTGGTGTCAAGTATCAGAGGGGTAGCCGTGTTAATCTGTATCCACAAAAACAACGAGGAGTCCAAAGTGCCACCGGACTCCTCATTGACTTTAAAATGGGTGGACCTGTTTAGTCAGATAGTCTCTCTTAGTGAGAATACATAGCAGTTAACATAATCGGAGGCACTCCCAGTATGATAAAACAGCAATTTACTTCATTGGAAATATTTGACATAACGGCACTCTGGATTAACTGTAAAGAGATTGGTGGTAGGACATTTTTCAACAAATGGTCCTCAGTTGTGGGGACCATTTGTTTCTCACTTTCCTCTTTGGTTCACAAAAGCCTGAATTTGCAGAATTTCAGGTCATGGTGCAAGATCCATTTGTTTTCCCTTTGGAAAGCAATGAACTGTATGAGGAGGTTGATAGGTAAACTTTGGCTTTTGATGGGGAGAGATTTTGAGACAGCTCAATTTGTTGGATATTTGTCCAAAGTAGTTTAATGGGTTTTCATAGTAAGTGGGCACATAACCAGAGCAGTGTCTAACATACAACATTTTTAAAAGCAGCTACTGGTTTTGAGTGACTCAGTTTTCGGTGCCCTACATAAGACATATTAAGTATCTTCAATTGGGAACCCTCAAAAACTGGTCTCCCATAATCAGTGCCAACTTACTTATTTAGGCATAAACATTCAAAAGAAGAGCTGCAAACGTATCCCTGGAGCATTTGTAAGATACATTTATAAACCCTAGTCTCAGCTATGGGGCCTTGTCTCCCAAGGAGCTTGTAACAGTGCTTAATAATATTCCACAATTACACTATTGGAGGCTGTAACTCTCCACACTTAACTCAGTTACAGGAAATGTGCAAATATCCTTCTGCAATAAAACTGCAAAGATTTATACCCAACTCTTTCTGCCTCCCCCTTGCCCTCCTTCCCATTTCTCTAAATCCTGCAATATATTATTTAGGCTATATATCTTTTTATGATGTGTGGGAGGTGTCCACTTTTGTGTATGGTTTAAAATGTTGAATTTTACAGTTTTAGGGTAGCATTTTACAGATTACCTGTTTTGCGAAGCACTATGTTATCTAAGAACACACTGACTCTTTTCGTTAGGTAATAATAGAACATGGATGTGCTCTGGCTATATCAACTGTAGTTGTAACTTTACAAAAAGCAATGGATAAGATGCTAGGCGTCACCCAGTGATGTAAACACTAGGCACAAAGGTACCTAGGCACCTAACCTCCAGTTTTAGACACCCAGCCTCCAGTTTTAGGCACCTAAGTCCCATTTTTAGGCACCACTGCGATCCATAAAACCTCCACTTGGCTGCTACCTAACTGTGTAGGCACCTAAACTCATTTGGCACCTAAATTTTTGCAGTAAAATTTCTCTTGGTGCCTATGTTTTTACCACTGTGCCCAAAACATTGCCTATGTTAACAAACTCTGTAACCATGATTCACCTCATAGAATCATAGAAGTTATAGTGTGTCCTCTCTACAGACTTTTTCACTGCCATTTGTCCTGAAAATGAAAAATGTTCATCTCGTTTTCCATTGTTGCCACCAGTAGAGCTGCACTGGTGAAAAATTACTGCGATGAAATTTGCTAGTGAAGACACAGCCTAATGCAAGAGCATTTGTATCGTCTTGTGTAACTAGAATTGCTTTCCTGCTTAAGCCTTTGTTTACCTGATAGCTCAAACATTCAAATCATAGCAAAAAAAATGCCCACCTTTTGCCAGCTGTGAATGTGAAAAGGAAAAAAAAAAAAAAAAAAAAAAAAGTGTTACAGGTTAATGATTCTAGTCTGCCATAGCCAGTCTAAGTTAGCAAAAAAGCTTTGTAAAAGAACACTAGTTAAACAGCATTGAGTTTGCAATGTAGAATGCCTTGTGTTCAACCATTCAACAATCATTATTTATGGCCACTTGGTACATAGTAGCCTCCTGTCCAACAGGTTTCAGGAAGGGAAAGTAACCTGAAGCCAGCCAATTTAAAAAACAAGCACATTATGGATAACTGAAGCTATGGATGTTTGCAGCAAAAATCTAAACCCACATGGAACTCTTTTGGCTTCATGTTTTGGTAGTCACTTGAAAGCCAGATACTGAATAGTTAAAAGATGTGGGAAAGACCATGAAAATTTCAATCAAGTTGAAATGATTTGCAATTTAGTCAAAATAATGCAAAACTTACGTTCTCACCATTATACTCTGCAAGTTCCTATAGTACTGTAGCTAGTCAAGTGAAACTCATCAGGTTTGACAGTTTTACTCAGCTTTTTTGGGGTTGTTTAAACCCAAAACTTGGTAGTGTACCAACCCACATTTCAAAACCAAAGGAAATGTTTGAATGAGCCCCTGAGAAGTGAAATTATTATTATTATTATTATACTGCCAAGTTTTACATAGCACTATGGAGAATATGGACTACTAATTTTTAAGACTTCAATGTATTTTCATTCTTTCCTTTTTTCGTTTCATAATAGCCGACCATTTACACTGCATGTTAGGTGTGCACTAAGTAATAGTGTTTCATGCAAGATTAGTCTCAGCTGCTTCCAAATGAAACAAATGAAAGCAAAATAGGATTTGTAACTTAATTTTCTGGCTGACAAGATAGATCCTTTTAATTATTTCAGATTTTGAATTAATTATCAATATTACATATTTGATAGAAGAAAACTAGGCAATAGTTTTACTTGTACATATCTTTAGTTCTCAAATAGCCTTTTATGTATTGTATAATTTAGGTCAGTGTGTTTAGACATCTTCCTATGAAGAGGGAGAGCTATAGGAGACAATTTAGTCTGTTTATGGTTTATTAGGGTAACAGTATGAAGACAGAAGTATAAAAGGTTATAATATTAATAAAAATGGAAAATGTGCATAAGTGCACATCCATCTGTCCAATGGCTTGCCTTTAACAGTCTGGGAAAAGAGTATTTAGTTGAAGTGATACACTGATAGATGAGAGTAATCTCAGATGCCATAAAGCTAGAGCATGCAGACAAGCACAGAAATCCAGGTAACTGGCACTTGAAGGTAAGGGAATCATCAAATCTTATTAGCCAGACTTAAGTGTAATACAAGTGCTGGATCGGCAGTAAGCCCTTATCTCAGTGCCTGGAGCGGCCAATAAATTATGTCATGTTAGAAGGAATGGATCAACTGCAATTTTTTTTTTTTTTTTTAAAGTTTCCTGTCTAAAAAGTCTTTCAGAAAAAACCCACCCCCCAGACATGTCAACTATTTATACTACCACAACACAGAAAGAAATTAATAAACATTTTTGTTCAGGGGAAATTTACTAATTTGTACCATACCATTCTGTATTTCAGCAGACTGCACAACACTGTTTAAGACCTTCACAGAAAAGATTACTTTCTAAAGAAATCTCAATTATTTTCCTCCTGAAGAAAGCAAACTGGTAGAACAGCTCTTTGGGGGAATTTGAAAAATGGTGAAAATAGGATAGTAAATTTAAAAAGGACAATGGAAAATGGGTGGGAATGGGACAAATCAGAAAAAGTCTCTGTTACATGAGAAGCCACTTACTATCTTATTTCATTAGATAGAGATCAGCCTATCTAGTGCAATTTCCCATTCAGTATCCCAGAAGGAGAATACATATCTTTTTTCAAAAGAGTTTTTAAAAATTGTATTTCCCCCAAATGTTATCTTAAAGAGTTGTATGTATGAACATTTCCCAGGGATGTACCATAAAGTATTTCCTTTTCTTTAAATGGTTGACCCTAAACAAGCTGTCAGTGTCCCTTCAGAAGTGTGGGAGCTATATCAAGGGGTCTTATTTATTTTACACAGACTTTAAATTGAACTTTCACTGTCAAACCTCAGATTTATTTTAAAGTTTAATAGATCAGACTGAAATATTATTCAGAGGGTTTTCCCTGCCTCAGTACCAAACATTTAATTGCTACTGATGGCAATTTTTGAGGAAGGTAGTATATGAAACTGAGCTTAGAATTATCGGACAAATCTCATTTATGCAATTAAGGCAAGTAGGATCAGGAACATGAGAATTGCTATACCTATTACCAGTCTGCTACTAGTTGGTATCCTTTGCTTCAGAGAAAGGTGCAAGAAACTTAGTAATTGACAGTTATAGACTAACCTGCCCATAGTGAAAAATTTCATCCCAACTCCATGAGTTAGAGGTTACCTTATGTCCTGAAAAATGAAGGATTAGATTCCTTCTATTTAAAAAAAAAAAAAATCATATCTAATGTAACTATGGATATTCTCATCTAATAAACGGCCAATTATTTTCAGATTTCTTCTAAGCCACATGCCATATGAGATCGATGCAATATTGTAGCGAGGTCAGTCCCAGGATATTAGAGAGACAAGGTGGGTGATGCAATATCTTTTATTGGACCAACTTCTGTTGGTGAGAGACAAGCTTCTGAGCTACACAGAGCTCTTCCTCAGGTCTGGGAAAGGTACTAAGAGTATCACAGCTAATTACAAGATTGAACAGATAGTTTAGCATAAGTAGTTAGCACAATATTCTAAGGGAACATTCTGGGTGAAATGGCCTATTAATACCCCTGTAGTCATAGGACAAAAAGGGGGTATTAATAGTGGGTTATAGATCAGATTTTTGTAATAAGCCATAAATCCAGTGTTTCTGTTCAGTCTATGATTTTAGGCCTTGTTTACACTACAGAGTTTTGTCAATGCAAGTTACTCCAACAAAGCCCCTGCTATAATTAAATCTGTTGCATGTCCACACGATGCTCCTTGTGATGGTGAAGCGCATCCACAATAGCAGCTCTTGCATCAACACAGAGAGCAGTGCATGGCGGGTAGCTATCCCACTGTGCAACTGGCTGCAGGGTGCTTTGGGGAGGGTTTGCAATGCCTCACAGGGGCAGGTACAGTGTCACATGATGAAGGTTTCTCAATCCCATTGTTCCATGGGCATCCTACTAGATTGCCAGCAACTTTTCAACTGCCCTGGTAACCTGCAACCCAGCTATTTCTGCCAGAAAGCATGGATCCTGTACTGCTCTTCAGTATTGTGCTATGTATTAGGAACACAATGCTATAAGAGGAGCCCAACGGGGGGGGGAGGGGGCGGGAGGAGGGCAGGGAGGGCAAAGGGGCTATTAAGCTGGGGGATGCCTTGAAGGAGCATATTAACACTGAGCCACAGTAACGTGTGTTGCTGTAGTGTGCTGAGCCTAGCGTTGTTTGTTTGCATCATGTTATGAACCCTGAAATGGTTGCTGCATGTGCCCAAAAAGTAACACATTTTAAATCATTTTTTAAAGTAGCACTCGGTAATATGACCAAATTGACATGACTCAACACTAACACAAGAAGTCCACAGAGGTAGGTAGGGTGTAAGTGTGTGGGGATGTGTGTGTGTAAGTGAGAGAGAGAGAGAGAGAGAGAGAGAGAGAGAGAATGATGTTGGGGGGAGTGTATGAGAGACTGGTGTGGGGGGAGTGTGTATGTGTGGGAGGGAGGGAGAGAGGGAGAGTTTGTGTTGTGGAAGTGTGTGAGATGGGGGAGAGAATGTGTCGGCACGCTGTCTCTTTATATTCAGACAGCAGCTGGAAGCAACCAATCCTGAGGCAGAAGCTGGCCAGTACACAAGCAGGGAGAGGGGGACACCCCAACATCAGCCCCCACCTCTCTGTGGCTCTGCACAGCACAGCACGAATCTCTTTCCCCTACCCCAACCCACCCAGCAGGTCCTGCCCGCTGCTGTATTCCTAGTGCCTGGGAGAGCAGGATTCCGTGTTAATGTTTTGATTTTGTGATTTCCTCCGAGTTCTCCCACAACCTCCTCTCCCCACAGACCAAGGAGATCACCTCCTCCTCCTCCTGTAGTCCAGCCAGGAGTGCATTTGTTGTCGGGAGCTGCCATCCTCAGCTGGGCAGTAGCTATATGAACGCTCTACGCTGAGCAGTTTCAAAACTTCCTGGGGCTTTGAAAGGGGAGGGACACATGCGTAGCTGGATGCAAAGCAGTGGAGTTCAGGACAATGAGCAGAAAGGTCACGGGTGAATTGTGGGATAACTCACTGATGCTTTGTCGATCTAGCTTTGCCATCAAAAGCTCTACCCCTCGTCAAGATGGTTTTATTTTGTTGGCAAAGCAGGAGAGTTTTGTTGGCATCAGGAGCATTGTAGTGTGTACACCTCCACTGTTTTATCCATAAAAGCTGCCTTTTGCACATAAAAAAAAATTCATAGTGTAGACAAGGCCTTAGTGTTTAGCAAAGTTATGAATTTAAGCTTACAGGCTTGTCTTTTGAAAGTGTTGTGCAGGTTTACTTTGAGTACGAGGACAGATCGATCACTCTATATCTGACCTTTTGTGAAAAGTATTCACCCACAAGTGATATGGTGTTGATTTTCCTGTGTGAGTTCATTCAAGAGTGTAGTGATTGTCTGGTTTCACCCACATAGTTGTTATTGGGGCATTTAGTGTTGTGATAGGCATGTATTGGACCCATGGATCTTGAAAGGTGTGTTGTAGGGTGTGTTAATCATTGCAGCACTGGAGATGTGTCTTCAGGTTTTTCATCTGCTGTTCTGGCAGGGTCTGGTGGCTCTTTGAGTTGGTGTGTCCTGGTCTACGGGGAGCTTGCTTGGAGAGGTTGTGGGACTGTTTGAAGGCCAGAAGAGCAGGTTCAAGAAAGACTTCTTTCAGGATGGGGTCCCCATCAAATATAGATGGTAGTTGTTTGATGGTATCCTGTATGAGTTTCAGTGTGGATTAGTAGGTGACACCTAGGGGTGTGCGGTTGGAGGGGGTTTTATTGAATCAGGTTCTTGCCAGGTATTTGAGTGTCCCACTCCATGATGCAATCTATTTCTCTTGTGGAATGTCCTTGTTTGGTGAAGGTGGTTTTAAGTGTTAAGGTGTATATCTGAGACTTTCTCCTTAGAGCATATTCTGTGGTATCCGAGTGCCTGGCTGTAGATAAACAGATTTCTTGGTGTGTTTGGGGTAGTCACTGGATCTATTAAGATAGGAGCATGATCCATGGATTTCTTGTATATAATTGCCTGTAGAGTTCCATTGCTGAGGCTGATTGTGGTGTCCAGGAAGTTGATGTGAGTGTATTCCAGAGAGAGTTTAATGGATAGGTGGTGGTTGTTGAAGTTGTGATGGAATCTATGAAGGAGTTTAAGTTGTCTGTGCAGATGAAAATATCATTGATGCATCCAAGGTATAGCTTTGGTTTTGTAGTACATTTGTCCAGAAACCACAAAACAATAAGGAAAGTATTAACTATTTTAAATTTGCTATCTTTCACTTTCTTTGAATGTTCTTTTATTATTGGATTAAAAGAGAATGGCCAATTTATATTCAATATATTGCTTTTGTTTACTTCTATTCTATAATTTCACTACTTAGTTACCTTACTAGATTCTTTTGAAGGACTTTACCAAAGTCTTTTGAAAAATTCAAATTAGTTTTCAGCAGTTTCTCCTTATTAACTATTTTCTTGACATATTTAAATAATTCTAGTACATTAGGAACACATGATTTTCTTTTCAAGAAGCTGTGGTTGTTTATTTCCATAATTGATTCTTATTGTACTCTCTCTCTCTCTCTCTCATATGTTCTTTACATTAACCATGATACAAATTGAGCAAGATTTATTGGTAATACAACAATAGCAAAAAAGTATAACTTTTTTAAAAAAGCATAGGCCATATTCCATTAATCTATAGACAAGGATCATTATCATGAAGATTATTAAACTGTTTAACAAACCATGAATGGGGTCACAAACCACGATAGTAAAAATTGGTTAACGGCTTGTCTTCACTGCAAGGTTAACTCAAGTGATGCCCCTAACTCAGGTACCGTCCCCACATAAAATCCCTTAATCTAAGTGTGGTGGTACATTTAACTTGAGTTGGGTGACTCATCAGGAGGCTTAGGCTAAACCTGGAGCTAGTACAATTCCTCAGCTGCCAACACAATCACTCTGTAGTGTTATCCAGTGCCTTCCTACAATTCCCTTCACATGCCTAGAAAGGACAGACAAGTTCTCCAACAATTAATTGGGAAAGAATTCATGGAAAGAACCCCAGGGAAGATCCCAAAAGTTTTAGTGCCAAACAGAAGTGAGTACAGCACCAGTGCAGACAGCAGCTCAAGTGTTATTTCAGAGTCTGGTTTTTCTCCCTTGAGCTAGCCAAACTTGACAGAAGTAACCTGAGTATAGGTAGCGTGAGTTAACTCTGCAGTAAAGACAAATAATTTTGAGTAAACCTAAGGATAAGAATTGTAGAGTAGACATACTGAAATAGGAGTTCAGCTCTAAGTCTGAGTCTCTCACTTTGCTGCGGCTTGATGTGGCTACAGTCACTTGATGTGGCTACAGAAACATCTAGCTGCTCCCTTTTCTCAGCTCCTTGTTTTTAGTGCAGCTTCCTTGATGCCATTCTAAAGTATTAACACTACAGCAACTTGAGTTTGGTAAGTAACTAAGAAAGGAGGTGCATGGTCATCACAATGTATATCAAAAATTGGCATTATTTTTCTTTAATTTTACCAATGTTTTCTACTAGTTCTGTATACACAGCAGGTAATAGAGATACTAGTTTACTGATCTAACTTCTTCTAAGGTTTCCGTCTTATCAGATGTATTCATATCACACCTGGAAAGAACAGCTACCTGATGTACTGAAGCCAGTCCTCTGACTAATCTTTGTTAAAACCCAGGCTGAAAATCTTGTTTTAACAGTACCTTTCCATGTTGTAATGTGGCCTACCACAGGACTATTTAGCCCTGGTTCCCACAATTCAACTATAATTGCCTTTTTAGAACAAGTGCCTTGCAAAAACATGCAGTTTCCTTGGCTCCCATGAATAGCCTTACAGAGAGCCTGTGCTGTGGTAGAAAAGGCTGGTGCAAACCTACTGAGATGCATTGAATATATGAATGTAATGCACTTTTCAATGTACATGCTGTAAGGTTTCAAAAGCTGATACTAAGATATTTTCATTAGGAAATAATTTCTAGTTGTGTTTACTCAACCACAAGATGGTAAATGCCGTAAGGGGAAAAAAAAAAATCTTCCTGGTTCTAAACTTATGATTTTTTCCAACTATTCTGAATTAAGGAGTGCTTGCTGCACTGGAAACCTTTGTGTTAGGAAGAGGGTACAGTGAGTCACCCTGTTCAGTGCTGATGTGAAGCTTCACAGTATGATAAATTATTAAACTGTGCTAGGTAACTAAGCATATAGAGCATTAAGCTTTAGGTAGGATATTGTTCTTGGATGGTGGCATTCCAAGTTAGGAGTGTTTGGATCCCTTAACTAAAAGAAATAAATCGGTAAGCTATGAACTAGATTAAGTTTACCTATGTCTCAAGACCATTTGTAAAATTACCCCTTCACCCCCCCCCCTTAGTGGGGAGGACATTTATTTGGACTGTCTCCAGAAGGGAAGTGGAGAGAAAAGCCCATGCCCAGAAAATGCCTCCTCCCAGCCTCTTTGGATCAGGGGCATGTTGCTGGTTAGCCCCTTTTTTGGTCCAAGTCGCTCTCAGAGGGAAGGGAAAAGAGCATATGCCAGAGCCTGGCCATGCTCCCTCGCCCTCCTCAGCTTCTATGCATCTGACTGGCTGACCAGAGGAGATAGCGGATTAGTTTAAATTGGTGGTTGAGGTGGGGAAGCCACTCAAGCTCTTATCTTTTCAGCTGCCCTGCCTTCCCTTCCTGTAACGTAGGGAGAGAGTTGCATTTCCAAGATGCTTTGGATCTGATCTATAGAAAAACAGGTTTTTTGGGGGATCAGAGAGGATTTTTTCCTGTCGGACCAAGTTACTGGAGATCTGGTGGGTTTTCACCTTCCTCACTGCATTGTGAAGGTGCAGCTGGAGTAAGGAAGAATATGATTTAGAAGTCTGATATTAAGAGATAACATAGGAATGTATAGTTTGTCACTACTTGCAGCCAGTGTCCAGTGTGGATAAAGGCTAAAAAGGCCAGCTCCCAGAGGTAAATAAGACCCAGGATTTTTGCTGACGTCCTGGAAGCCTACAGGAAAGGCCTGAAGGCTTTGCAGATTGAGCTCCCCCTTTGGTTCTCTCTACCTACTTTGAAGGGGGGGGGAGAGGGGGAGAGGAGAGGACTTTGAATTGAGCTGAATCCTGAGGGTAGGCTGAGCGTTTTACTCTGAGTTATCAGTTATACATTTGGAGCCCTGTAATCCCAAATTGGACTCAGTTAAATGCCTGATATGTGAGATGGGGTGATAATAAAGTTGCAGTCTGTCACTTAAAATCCATTCCAGTGTCTGTCTTTTGTTCATCTATGTGTCCTGAGCATAGTCAGAAATGTTCAGAAGTATAGGCTGCAGTCTGGTTACTACTGGTAAGTTTCCAAGACATCACTAGAGCTAGTTTGTTAGAAGAGATTTTAAAGAATATGGTGAGGAAAAGTTAGCCTTAAGAAAATAAAAAATTAACTCTAGTAGAGTCAACAATAGTGTGAAAAAAATGAATCCATTGTTTGTAGAATCTCTGAGCTTTACTGTATCATCCTGCTTTGTTACACAATACTCTTAGAAGATTTTTGTGTATCCTTAGCAAATGACTGATTCTTTGGAATGTAGTATGCCGTATTATGTAAAAAATAAAGATAAGAAATAAGTCAACTACTGAAATAGCATCCAGATACTATGGTAATGAGCACAATATAAGTGCATTAAATAATAAATTATGTATTACACACATGATTCTGTAATGAGCAGAGTTCTACAAAACATAGGAATCATTCCTGCCCTAAAGAGCTTAATTTTACACAGGGAAGACAACAATTCTGTTGTTGTACATATTGAGAGTTCATTGATGAGGAAATCAGCATATGAGCAATTCACGGAAGTGGGTTTGGAAGGAGGAATTTGAAGGAGAGAAAGTCATTGGCAAACTACTGCAAGTATAGTAGACAGCTTGAATAAAGGCATAAAGCTAAGAGTGAGAGGAAGTGAAGAGAATAATAAAGAGTATTTGCCAGATGAGGTGCAGAGATGCAAGTGAAGATAAGAAACTTGTTCTGGATGTGGTAGAAGCCAGAGAAAGATTCAAGAAAGCTGGGGGTTATACTGTAGGAACAGCAGGAGAGGAAAATAACTTATGTAATGGCTTTTTTGTATAAATGGATAGGGAGATGCCAGGAAGAAGAATGTTCCAGCAACAGAATGAGCGATGATGTGACAAAGGCTTACGCCATGGGGATAGAGGAGAATGAAGGAATTTTAGTGATATAGAAGAAAAAAAGCAAAAGGAACTAGTAATAGACAAGATAGGATGGGAAAAGAAGAGAATTGCTAGCAGTTGCTAAGTACAAGATTGGCTGTGATTGGAGGGCCCAATCCTGCTCTCATTGAAGACAATTGCAAGAGTTTCATGGACTAATTGAATCAAGATTAGAGCTTCGGTGTCTGGCATTACACCAATTTGGAAACAGTCAGTCACCAATGTTTGGGACTAATCATGGTATAGCCAGGTTAAAAACCTCTGTGCTTTAATGGCTAGAAGTCAAACCTGGGCATGTTATTTTACTGTGACCAAACCAAATATAAATATGTTCTGTTTAAAAGTATAGACAGGCTTTGACCCACATTCCTTGAACATAAAAGAGACAAGCATGCCTGTACAAGAAAACACTATTTTTATGACTCAATTAGATTTGGGTCTAATTTGTGCTGGCAGTTTTTGTTCTGGAGAAAGGACTGCTATATATCACTCAAATGTAATAATTTGAAATGGGTAGCAATTCTGAATGTTAGGGATACTATTGGTCTCTCTAAAATAGTCCAAACCTAGGAATTCTGTCCAGTACTACCTATTGGAAGCTTAGATATTATCCAGAGGAGAGTGCCAAGTAGCATTATACAAGTTTTCTAAATTAAATTGGTTGCCTATTGTTCATAATCCCACATATGACTCAAAGTTGAATTTTAAAAAATCTGTTCGCTTGCACTTCATTTCAAACGGGAGCTGACATCCAGATCTGTAACTGTTTAAAAAGGTTTGGTGAATAAACTTGCATTAAATAATGGCATAACTGAATGCATGACACAAACCATCCTGGCTTTACTTTACAATTAGTGACTGGGGGTGGGGGAGTGGAATTTAAGTCATAGAAACAATAAACCATTCACATGTTTCAATTTTAGCTCCTGTGAGTTTCCAAGCACCTCTCTTCACCTGTTGAATTACTTTGAAGTTATGCAGCACATTTAAATAGACCAAATCTGACTCATCATTGTTACCGCAGTCCATTAAAGTTAGGCCATAAAAGTCAGTGTTAGTTATCATGACATCTTAGTCATGTTTTATACATAACCATACATACACACACACCCACACACAAGGAAATCTCCATACTCATGGTACCTTTTAATACTACAGTTTGAAACATTGGGCCTGATGCACCAGTGCATTATTCCTGTTTTACACTAGTGTAATTCCCTCCTATTTGTACTGGAGCTACTGTCACAAAATAGTTTGTGATACAGTTTGTAATGTGTTTGAAATGGTAGTAAACTGTTAAGACAACTACCATTTCAATTTATGGCTGACAGGTATAATTACACATATAATTGAAGAGCTAAAATATATAAAGAAAATACATTAAACTATTAAAAGGAAACAAAGGAACTATATAATTAAGGATCACGTGTTAGTAAACCTAAGCATTCATCCAGAGAAATTGCTGTGTGTCAAATTGCTCACATAAGCAGAGAACATGTATTGCTTTGTTAGTAAGGAAGAAATATTGTTACCTGTAACTTAATTAAAACAACAACAAACAAACAAAACCCCTTTATTTCCATGTTGTTCCTCAATGCAAACAATTTTGTGATCTAACATATTTACAGTCAATCATCATCCTAAACCCCTCTTTCTAAAATACCGGACGATCATTCAAACTGGAATTCTCTTTCTCAAAACAGTTTAATTGGCTTAATTTGAGACCATATTCCTGGTTTCACAGTGAGAATAGTGACACTCAAAGATAAATGCTCAGAACCAATGAAAACAGTGGTTTAGATTATATCATATAGGACTCAAAATAAGGTAAATAATTTCTACTCTGACAGGTTTCTACTGTGTTAAGAATAAAAAATTGCCCTCTGCCTTACTTATTTCAGGGTGCAACATGGAGTAAAATTCACACTTCGAGCTGATTGGGCCCTGAAATTAATCAATTGAAGGAAAGAAGAGCAGAATGAAGGAGAGAGAGGGAGCACACACTGAAGGCTTGTCTCCACCTCAACAGTTAGCTTGAGTTACTACCCTCTATTCAAGCTAACTTAGCTTCAGTGAGAAACAGTCACATCACTCAAGCAACAAAGAGTGACTAGATAAGCAGTTGATACATTGTGCTAACTCAAGTTTGTAATCAGTAGCTGCATTGCCACTGCATTACAAGCTGGAGCTTCAACTGCATTCCAGCTTCAACTCATACCCTGTATGGGCTAACTAGCTTACATTTAAAGCACCAGTTAACATGAACTAGAGATTTTTGTGTGTGGATGGCAGTTAGGTTAGAGGCAACACTCAAGTTGTACCTGGAACAAATACTGTAGTGAAGACAAGCCCTGAAGAGTGAGTGAGGAAGATACTTATTTGAACAGAGCTTCAAATAGCATTGTCCCTCCACAATACAACATCCATGTCACTTTACTGTTGAGATGTCAACTGTGCTATATCAAATTTATTCCCATTGGGTCAAGCCCACATGATCAAATATTTTCAGTAAAACAGAAAGGGGAAAAAAAAAAAAAAAAAAAAAACCTTTGCTTTAGTTCTCCTTAGACTTATTCACTCAGTGCTTAATTTGTGCCAGGGCTGAGCCCCAGCACCTTTAGGCTTCATAATTTATTGCTGCATCAGTTATGAATGTAAAAAACTGCTTGAGCAGGCCTGGCCCCTATTTGCTAGAGCACCAGTACCTCTTTCATTATAAATTAAGCACTGCATTCACTCCTTCCATTTTGCATGTCCCTGCACTATAAAGAAGTTCGACAGCACTTTCACAGAATTGCCTATGCAGTAAGCAAGCAAAATTTTGTATTCCAAGACACGTACTTACAGGGATTCAGATCTTGGAGAAGAAAAAAAAAAAAGGAAAGAATAGAAGACCGATCTTTGAAGTTTAAACACTTTCCCTTCACTCTAGCCTACACATATGATCAGTTCTTATACAACTGAACAATTCCATCTTACATGAGTTTAAAGCACCATTGCCCATTATCTGGTATTGTCAACAGAATAGAAATGCTACAGGAGTAAATGTGCAGTGGTCACCACTATGGGGGGGGGAGGGGAAATCACCCTTTGGCAACAGTTAATTCACAGTTAAAGTTATTTCTTATTCTTGGTGTATGAAAAAAACTGGTATCTCAAATACCACAATGTGGTCACTGTTAGCAAATGTTGACTTTATAATGGCAACCACTATCACACGTGGGAAATGAGAATGAGCACCTGGGGGGTTTTCACCTTCCTCTACAGCATGAGGCAAAAGTCACTTGCAGATTTAAACTAGAATAAACAGTGGATTCTCTGTAACTTAGAGTATTTAAACCATGGTTTGAGGACTTGAGTAACTCAACCAGAGGTTAGGGGTCTATTTCAGGAATGGGTGAGGTTCTGTGGCCTGCAATATGCAGGTCAGACTAGATCAGGGGTTGGCAACATTCGGCACATGGCCCATTAGGGTAATCCAGTTTATGTTCTGTGTTGTAATTTAAATCAATATATTTGAAAATGTAGAAAAACATCCAAATATTTAATAAATTTCAATTGGTAGTTTATTGTTTAACAGTGCAATTAAAACTGCAATTAAAGCACATTTAATTTTTTTGAGTCAATCATATGAGTTAACGGCAATTAATTGACAGCCCTAATAAAAATTTCAAAGGGATTTAGATCCATACTCTTGAATTTTACAGTCCTATAGCTCATGGAAGAGCCTTTTAAAGATTATGAGATAAGCAGGTCTGACAGAGCTTTTCCTGCAATGGGTTATCCCTGAAGAGACTCTCACATGGAGAAACACAAGAAAGCAGGATGTTGGGCCATTACACTGGTCTACAATTTTTGAGAAGTCGTCTGCTTCAGAGATAAAATGTGCTATTTATTATGTATTTTGATGTGCTGAATTCAAATATGACAATTAAAACAACTGATTGGCTACTGTTTCTAAGATATTTAAATTTGTACATGTTATGTCTATGTATATTGTGTAGATAGTAGAGTTTTAATCATAAATTGTAAACCTAGGTCTTTTCATGTGTTTATGGTTGCTTTACATGATAATATTTCACCTGTCCTGTTTATGTAACACTTTAAAAATCAGCAAAAGGGTTATATAAATAAAATTTATTATGAAACAAAAGGCAAAAAACTATTATGTACATAGTTTAGTCCTATTCAGTGTCCACTCGGAGCTTCTTGGCTTGTCTCCTGTATTCATTAAATGGAGCATCTCTTGTCACTGTCCAGCATTTGTCCTGATAGCGTTTCTCCATTGTTGCAATGTCCTGGTGAAATTGCTCTCTGTGCTCGTCGCTCACTGCTCCGCAGTTCAGTGGAAAAAAAAAAAATCTAGACGAGAGTGCAAAAAATGTATCTTTTGTGACATGTTGCAACCAAGGCTTTTGTATGCCTTGAGGAGGTTTTCCACCAACAACCTGTAGTTGTCTGCCTTGTTGTTTCCGAGAAAATTTATTGCCACTAACTGGAAGGCTCTCCATGCCGTCTTTTCCTTGCCACGCAGTGCATGGTCAAATGCATCATCTCGAAGAAGTTCACGAATCTGAGGACCAACAAAGACACCTTCCTTTATCTTAGCTTCACTTAACCTTGGAAATTTTCCAGAGGTACTTGAAAGCTGCTTGTGTTTTGTCAATGGCCTTGACAAAGTTCTTCATGAGACCCAGCTTAATGTGTAAGGGTGGTAACAAAATCTTCTTTGATTCAACAAGTGGTGGATACTGAACACTTTTCCTCCCAGGCTCCAATGACTGTCGGAGTGGCCAATCTTTCTTGATGTAGTGGGAATCTCTTGCACGACTATCCCATTCGCAGAGAAAACAGCAGTACTTTGTGTATCCAGTCTGCAGACCAAGCAAGAGAGCAACAACCTTCAAATGGCCACAAAGCTGCCACTGATGTTGGTCATAGTTTATGCACCTCAAAAGTTGTTTCATGTTGTCATAGGTTTCCTTCATATGGACTGCATGACCAACTGGAATTGATGGCAAAACATTGCCATTATGCAGTAAAACAGCTTTAAGACTCGTCTTCGATGAATCAATGAACAGTCTCCACTCATCTGGATCATGAACGATGTTGAGGACTGCCATCACACCATTGATGTTGTTGCAGGCTACAAGATCACCTTCCATGAAGAAGAATGGGACAAGATCCTTTTGACGATCACGGAACGTGGAAACCCTAACATCACCTGCCAGGAGATTCCACTGCTGTAGTCTGGAGCCCAACAGCTCTATCTTACTCTTGGGTAGTTCCAAATCCCTGACAAGGTCATTCAGTTCACCTTGTGTTATGAGGTGTGGTTCAGAGGAGGAGGATGGGAGAAAATGTGGGTCCTGTGTCATTGATGGTTCAGGACCAGAAGTTTCATCCTCTTCCTCGTCTGACTCAAGTGAGAATGATTCTGGTGCATCAGGAACCGGCAGTCCTTCTCCGTGGGGTACTGGGCGTATAGCTGATGGAATGTTTGGATAATGCACAGTCCACTTTTTCTTCTTTGACACACCTTTCCCAACTGGAGGCACCATGCAGAAGTAACAATTGCTGGTATGATCTGTTGGCTCTCTCCAAATCATTGGCACGGCAAAAGGCATAGATTTCCTTTTCCTGTTCAACCACTGGCGAAGATTTGTTGCACAAGTGTTGCAGCATATGTATGGGGCCTACCTCTTGTCCTGATCTCCAATTTTGCAGCCAAAATAAAGGTGATAGGCTTTCTTAACCATAATGGTTGTACTGCACTTTTGTGATGCAAAAATCACTTCACCACAAACATAGCAGAAGTTATCTGCACTGTTCACACAAGTATGAGGCATCTCTGCTCACTTTGGCTAAACAGAAATGTGTCCCTTTGCAAAATCAAAGACTGACAAATAAGAGAGCATGACACTGTATGATTTCTAGAGCTGATATAGGGCAATTTGTTCAGCAGAGTGATGTAAGCTTAGTTATGATTGCACCATCCATGACTTCTAGGAATAACATGATGCAATTCATATCATGTATGACGCAATACCAGCTTCAGATTGCATCATTCATTGTTTTGCCTAAAAAGCAAGTACTGGCCAAACCCAGTCATGAATTTATTCATAGATCCAGTCAAAGATGTATTTTAGTCATTTCTGGTTTAAATTGAGATCCCTTCCCTTTATAACTCACTTATCCTCCACCATTCCCAAGTCAAGGGTCTTATATACTGACCCAATAGCATATCTTGAAAACTAGAGCCAATCAACAATTTTAAGCATCATTTTCGTTCTCAGTGACCCAGAATTAGTAAAGTTTGACTACCTTTATTTCAGAAGCATTTTGGCTGTAGAGCAGTGTTATTTATTGCCTGCCTTGGCATTACTGTTCAGTAGCAATATCTTTCACTTCTGAAGAGGTCATTGTCAAAGAACTGATACCGATTTTATTTTTGGCATATATTTCAGGTAATCTTTCTTGCTTTTTCCAGAGACAAATTACTACTTGGAATATCACAGCTGTGCTCATAGACTTTAAGGTCAGAAGGGACCATTGTGATCATCTAGTTCAGGGGTCGGTAACCTTTGGCATGCAGCCCATCAGGGTAATCCGCTGGCGAACCAGGAGACATTTTGTTTACATTGACTGTCTGCAGGCATGGCCCACTGCAGCTCCCAGCAGCCACAGTTTGTCATTCCCGGCCAACAGGAGCTGTGGGAAGCCACAGGGACATGCTGGCCGCCACTTCCCACAGCTCCCATTGGCCGGAAGAGCGAACCGCGGCCACTGGGAGCTGCGGGGGCGCCGTGCCTGCGGACAGTCAATGTAAATAAACTGTCTCGGGGTCCGCCAGCGGATTACCCTGACAGGCCATGTGCGACCTGCGGGATGCAGGTTGCCCACCACTAGTCTAAAGTTTTATATTTTTTAATTTTTGAATGTAGTTATTTTTTGTACATAATTATACATTTATAAGTTCAACTTTCATGATAAAGTGATTGCACTACAGTACTTGTATTAGGTGAATTGAAAAATACTATTTCTTTTGTTTTTTTTACAATGCAAATATTTGTAATAAAAATAAATATAAAATGAGCATTGTACACTTTGTATGCTGTGTTATAATTGAAATCAATATATTTGAAAATGTAGAAAACATCCAAAAATATTTTAAATAAATGGTATTCTATTATTGTTTAACAGTGCGTTTAATTGTGATTAATCATGCCATTAATTTTTTTAATTTCGCAATTCATTTTTTGAATTGTGCAATTAATTGTAATTCATTTTTTAATCAATTGTGAGACATAATTTTTATAAGGATATTAGTTGCAGAGAAAAATCAAACTTTCCACAAACAGCGAGATCTATAAGCCCACAATTGGAAGAATAATTTCTGGAGAGGACACTGGGTATTGATCTGGGTCCATTCTCCTAATAGGAGAGAAATATAACAAGTAAGGAGACACGTAAGGAATGCTGGAGACAAGAGGTGAGATTGTAAAGTAAAGGGAGCTAGAAAAATTCACAAACTAATCAGATAATTAGATAAGCATCTATAACAAGTTTCCAAACCTTTAGAGCTACCCATCATTAACACCAGTTATATACATTTCAATTAAATATATATCTGGGGAAGTTACTATGTTAGGTCACATTATTTAAAAACAATTACAATTATATTTGGAAAAAACTGAGTATGTTCTTTAGGCAACATTTTTTAATTACTCTTCTATTAAATTGTAATAGAAAACTCTAAGATAAAAAAAAAGTCATAGGTCTAACATATCTAAATTATTAGAGACAGATTCTGCAATGCTTACTCATGATGTGCAATATCTTACTAAAAATCAATGGGACTACTAGATGTGAGTAAGGGTGGCGAAATCAGGCCCTTAATTTGAATCAAGTTAAAAAATACAACAATGTTTTAACCATTCCTGTGTATGCAACATTAACGTAACAAGTAAGAGGTCTTTTTCATACTAAAGAAACTACAGAAGTTTCCTCAATAGGGAGGAAAGATGGTTTCAGTGTTTGGGGCACTAGCCTGTAATTCAGGAGATCAGGGTTTAATTCCCTGCTCCACTGCATACCCTTTGTGATTCACTTAGGCTACCATTTTAGAGATAAGTGACTTTCAATGAGACTTAAGAGCCTAAATGCCCAAGTCATTACTGAAAATGGGATTACACTCTAAGTCACTTAGGCCTTGCAATGCCGTTAAAATTCTGGGCCTTAGTCTCTCTGTGACTCAGTTTCGCATGTGTAATATAATAATAGTATTTCCATCTCTCAAAGGACCTGGTGAGGATCCATACAGTAAAAGATTATAAGGTGCTCAGATACTACAGTGATGATTGCTCATTAACTGGGTTAAAATATGGTCAGTCTCTAACACTGTAAATAGAACAAAAACCGTCTTCCTGATCTATGCTACAGAGTCTTGACTTCAGCATGTGGAATGATTTGGCAACACAGTTCAGTCCTATATGCATTTCCAAGAATGAACTTTGCTTTAATTAGGTCAGGAGACTCAACTTGATGTGTGTCATACAGTAGTTTCTGAAAAGCAGATGAGGTCAGAGCGAAGGGGACAAATCTTATAGTTCTTGCATGTCCAGAAACTGTCATTAAAGTCAATGGAGGTTTGGGGTATGCAAGGACCCAAAGAGATCTAAACCTAGAGTACAGTTCTTAAAGATAGTTTTAGAATGGTTTCCTCATCCACAACCACCATTCACCTAATATAGTTTATCGCCTATGTTATCATGACCCATAGTATTTGCTAATCTAAGTTACTAAATTGGGTAGACACTTATCTCAGTGGAAATAATTTATCAGCCTTCATTAACCTCAACAATTTTGCATGGACATTGTTTTAATCAAAAATAGTTGACCCAGAATTTTATTTTTTCCTGGCAGATCCTAAGTGTATTATGTTTTCCATTTTCATTCTTAAATGGATACACATCTGATAATATTTACACTTACGTCTGGTAATAATAATTAAAACCTCCCACCACAATCAATATATGCTGTATACAAGAATTTATTTACTACATTAAATGTGTGTTCATATATTAAAAACTCTCAAAATAAAAATTCATAAATACAATTAAATACACTGCCCCAGCTCAGATAATTACCAGCAAATAAAAGTCAAAAAAGTGAACTTCCTCTCTCCACTCACGTTATATTCTTCCATCTCTCTCATCCCAAATCCCAGGAAAAAACAGATTAGTTTGCAGTGTATTTGGAAGGTTAACTAATCTGGCATACCAAAAACCAAATATAGAATAAACTCTTCCATTTTCATCTGTCAGTTCCCACACCACTCAAATGGAATTGCGTAGAGGGATATTTTTCATGCTTTGCTTTAAATAAATGGGTGCTAGGTTTACATGCTACATGTTTAGCATTGCCCTCCCTAAGCCAAAGTGAACATTTTGCCAACAATGAACTTTCGCACCATATGGTGATTACATGAGCCAGTGTACCAGTAAGCCTCATAACATCAAACTGACAGGACAGCGGTAACTTTAGCTAGCATCTCAATTTTAACTTGTTGAGCAAGAGGACAATGTGAATTTCAGTGATAAAGTCAGACTTACATGTCCGAAATAGATTATTGGGACATATTTCATATTATACAAGAAATTTCCCCCTACACTGAATCACAAATTACAGGAACACAAACCCATGGACATGAAATGCAAGCAGGCAGGGCAAATCATCATATTAAATATCCAAAAGCACCCCCCAAAGAGACAGCAGTCTTTTAGACCATCCTGCTGGTGTTTCTTCATAAGCCTTCCCTCAGAGTGTTCATAGTGCACTGTTCACAACAAACTAAGTAAACTGGTCTTCCAGAGACAGAATCAAAACTGGGTGGGGAGGGAACCCTATCTGGACTCTCAGCTCAGTTCTTTGAGGACTGGTCATGGTATGGTATCCTAGCTCCTAGACATTCTGTTCTGTCTCCCAAGCAGCACTTGTGGAGATCCATACTTTACTTCTGTGGACTTCAAGAGGAGAAAGAGAGCTATACACTGCAGGCCATTTGAACAATTGTGCAGGGCAGGAGAGACTGAGCAGAAGTTCAACTTTTGTTTGTTGGGAATGCCTCTGAATGCATTGTTTTGCACTGGATCCACATTTTCCTTTTTTGTTTTAGCATGCTATTATGCAGGACAGAAATATATAATTTGCTTCTCTGCTTTCTGCCAGCTTCCTTCTTATATTGTTTGATTGTACTTCATACTAATACACAGGCTTCCTCTCCAGTGGCAAAGAATGTAGTAAAGCTAGGACTGTCCCTTGAATGAAGCCCAGAAGGTCATGTAACCACTGGAAATGAATGCACCCATTCAACAGTGAAAAGCTTCATTTTGCCTTAAGCTCTTTTCCACTACTAAGGTCTCCAGGAGGTTGTGCCTAGCCTGATGCTGCAGGTCAAAATTCTGAAACATTTAGCCATTTCAATAGTGCCACTATCACTTGCTCCAGTTTTTCTAGTTAGCTCTGTGTGATGACCCCTTCCTGTACTGTTTCTTAATGATTTGAACCAATTTAGATTGTCCTTTAATTAAGCAAAGAGTAAGAAAGATAGAGATTTACTAAATATTCTGGTTTCAGAGTAGCAGCCATATTAGTCTGTTCTGCAAAAAGAACAGGAGTACTTGTGGCACCTTCGAGACTAACAAATTTATTTGAGCATAAGCTTTCATGGGCTACAGCCCACTTCTTTGGATGCATAGAATGGAACATATGTTGAGGAGATATATATACACACACATTCAGAGAGCATGAAAAGGTGGGAGTTGTTTTACCAACTCTGAGAGGCCAATTAAGTACGAGAAAAAAAATTTGAAGTGATAATCCAGATAGCCCAGTACAGACAGTTTGATAAGAAGCGTGAGAAAGATTCAATATTCTGGTAAACTGTATTATAGCATCATTACTCACCATATTTCCTCACATTTAAAAAGGTTGTTTTGCTATAAGTGATAGTGTTTGTTTTAATATTAGTATGTAAAAGAATATAGACTCACTTCCAGTATTAATGTTTAATTACTAAGAGCATAATCCTGCAAATCCTCTTATGAGAGTAATCCTTCAATTAGATTACTTCAATGGGACTATTCACATAGTAAAAACTTGCAGGATTGGACCCTAAATGTTAAATCATATTTTAAAAAGAGAATTACCATCATTTTTTGACACAGCCAGGAGCTGTTGGTGTGTTTAAAATAGAGATGATTTTTTTTAAAAACCAAAATACATACTTTTTGAAGAAACAGTTTCAGCATTTAAATTATTGATGAACCAATTCTTTGCAGTATCCCTAATTTTGTCAGGTCACAGACTGTATGACTGCTGCAAATAAAATGATAAACTTGATCATGTTCTGTTGTACCAAGTTTAGTTTTTAACAGCACATTTTTCCCCCACTGTCCATCAGCACTTTATTTGTAGATATGTATCCCTCAACTAGTCCCTTAGCTGAAATAAAAAGAACGAGGAATACTTGTGGCTCCTTAGAGACTAAAATTTATTTGAGCATAAGCTTTCGTGGGCTAAAAGCGTTATTTTTGCTGATACAGACAGACTAACACGGCTACCACTCTGTTAGCTGAAATAGTTAAACACCTTATCTTGTTTAACATTATCTTAAACGTAAGAAACCGGGATCCTTTCCCCCCCCCCCCTTCTATTTAAGTAGTTTTTCAAGGCAGTTTGATCCTGTTCAGATTGACCTTTCTTAACACAGATCTAGTGAACAACTTCCTTCCCAGCCTTCCAATCCCCCTCCTTTTCTCTGCAGCAATCATAATGGATGCTTATGTAAAAAAGGAGTAACAAGACAATACTAACTCACGTCAATGCAATTCCACTATTTGGTTAAACACCCCATTTTGTATCTGTGTTATTAGTTTTCTTTCTCTGCATGTAGAAATGGATAGTTTTAGTGAAAAAAAAATCTTTCAGTTTACAGTTCCCTCTGCTTTGATCTCTTCAGGATGATGATTGGTTTGGTTTTCTCCTCCTGTCGGTTTGCTAACCCATCACTTTAGATCACAGGTTGAATTCAGAAAAGAACAAGCAAAAGCTCTGCAGGATGCAAATTATTGTGTTGTTTGGTGGCTTGTTTTGGGGGAATGGGTTAAGTTTAGATGGGGGAGGCGGGAAAGTTTAGACGGGGAGGGGAAGCTCAACTGCTTGAAGGCTGACAAGTTGCTTCACAGCAGTGACAGAAGCAGTTCCGCAAAGCTAAGCCATGATTTGAAAACCCCTGAGCTAAGCCATATGCTATGGAATGCCAGGACTTCCTGCTTTTCCCAGCTGAATGGGTGGGATCCATTATGCCTGCTTTGCTCTGTACTTGTGAATTTGGGAAAATGTTTTGATTTTTAAAAAAGTTGAACATTTCCTTTCACTAGGACTGTAAGTTACTTTGCCATAGTTCTTAACTACTTGCTGAACAATTCCATTCTCTTTCCCATAAACAAGTTTAAAAGTAAGCTGATATGGGTTAGAACAACATGCTGGCTCTTCTGGTATCCAACCCATTTTAAATGAAAGTATAAACAAATATTATAGCAAAGCAACACTAATGAATAATATGTTCACTGCTGCTTTGCTGAGTTTGCTCACAAGGTTTGAAACAATAGTTTGGAGGTGTCAGCGACCCCCATTCAACTCAAGTGAATGTTAAGACATGGCAATTTACATACTTGATCATTTTAGTATAAACATGTGGTTAGATGTCACAGAAATTAAAGATGGAAAAGATTAATTAGTGCTGACACCTAGAGCTATTACCGGAAAGTTCTTGTCCCTACACAGTATATTTTCTACTGCCATCTCCGGGCCAATTTTAAACATTCCAAATGATGGGGGCTTCCTGTTCCACTACTTCTCTTGGGAGACTATTATCCACTTAGTAGATCACAGGTAGGAAATTTTTCCTGATTTTTTTTCAGCATGAATTTTTTTTTTTTTAAACCGTAGCACGTTAGTCCTAGATGTACACCGAGGCTCTAAATGAACTATCAGGGAAAGGGACCACGTGTGTGCAGCAGTAACCAAGAGGGAGACGAGAGCAGCAAAGTGGGGAGACTCCAGATAAGGAGAAAGGGGAACCAGCAGTCACCAGAAGGGTAGCCGCTGCTCACCAAAGGGAGCAGTGAGAGTAGAGCATGAGTTCCACTATTCCTTACCCCTCTCCAACAGCGTGATCTTCTGAGGTACCCTTGGCTCTCTCTGATGTCAGTGGGAGTTGAGGGTACTCAGCAGCTTGCAGAGTCAGGCCCTAAACTCTTGCCTTTAACAGTTTCTGGTGATTTTTTAAATAAGATTATTTTCCTGCTGCCTTCTGACCAACTGTGCCTTCCCTCACCCCCTTTTAAAAATGTAAACAGTACAGTAATTGTAATCTCACATAGAACTTGGAGAAATAATGGCACATACTCCACCAAATGTACAGAGCAATTCTTTATTACTGGGGTGGGAAAGGGCAAGGGGAAGAATGCCAAATAGCCATCTAAAAATGTATCTGACATGCTATATAGTACAAGCTACTTGAATGAAGCTAGTGACCATGAACTATATTTCGCCTCGAGTTATTTCATGTTGTGGGTCCACTGTGTTTAGCACATACCTTTCTAATGTGTCTATCACACACAACATATGTAACTTATTTATTGAGGTCATGTTCCCAGCTGACTTCTGAGATCTTCTATGATTGGATTTTTACTTCAGACCTTTCTTGGAACTTTTACACAAATTGCTTGGTACATGAGACATTGCTGATCGGAAGGAATCCTTCAAGCCCCCCCACCTCCGTAAAATAGCAATGTTATTAATCATTGGAACCGATCTGCCCTTGCAAGGCGTCCAGAACCTCCCGTTTCCTATGCTAGCACTGTCTCGCGTTAGTGACAGCTGAAACTGAAGCAGCCAACCTTCTGAGGCTTAGGTGGTGGGAAAGGAGTTTACATTTCTATTCCACCCAAATCCATGTGTTAGCAGCTATGAGTCTCTCTAATAACCCAGACTTTAATAAACTAAGCCCTTTAATACTCCAGAGCCTGAAGCAGGTCTTATCGCACAGAAGCTGGTCTCACCTAAAGCCATTTACACAGCCAGGTAAAGCAAGCTGGCTCCCAAATTACCTCTAGCGCCTGCATCTTGAACGCTTTTATTTGCATGGATCTGGCCAGTGAACAGATTCGTCCCCAGCACACAATTTTTTTTTTTTTTTTTAGAAAAGTTCCCATTGGGCTGCGCGCCTCCTTTAGCTCTCCATCCCCCCAGCACCTCGGATGCTCCCTGCCTCCTGAAGTGCGCTGGGTCTATGTACTCACTTGTGTCTTCTTCATAAGGAAAGACAGCGCTGCAATCCAGCCCAGCCGGCCGCGTGCAATCTCCGTTCAGCGGCACTGTGGCTCCAGCATAGTGCAGCGGCAGATAGTCCACGCATTGGGGTTGCCCGGAGCGAGCGCCCACTCTCTCCCCGGCCCCTTGGCTCGCAAGCCGCGCTGCTCGCTGTCTCCACGGCGTGAGCAGAGGCGCTGACTGAGACCGGAGCCGGCGCCGCGCCAGTTCTTTTATAGCGCCGCTCTGCCTCCAGCAGCAGGCGCAGTAGAAGCAGCGGCAGCCTGAGCCGGGGCGAGACACGCCTTTCCCCTCCCTCTCCTCCCACAGTCTCCAGGAATGGGGAGCAGACGCCGCGCCAACAGAGAGGGAAGTTCAACGCGTTACCAAGCCGGGTTTGTCCGCTCCCACCACGGGCGGGAAACCCAACCTGACCCTCCCTTTGGGGCAGGCCTTAGCCAGGGGCTCGCTGCCCTGCGCTGGTTGGGTTTAATTCCCAGGCCAGGGTATTGGCTTGTCGAGCTTTCCATCATGTATGGGGTTCACAGTTTGGTTCAGTGGCTCTCATCACCCCCACTATACAAATTGTTCCAGTAGTGGGTGTATACTGTTGTGCTCTACTTGGTGCAGGCCAAAGTCAGCACAGGGTGCTGACAGATCGGAGTGGGAGCCTTTTACACCCACTTTGCACACAGGGCATGGGGGCAACAATAAGTGGGCCCTTTACTGTTTAGACATCTGTTTGGAGAGAGGTGGCAAGACTAGAGTAGCAGTCACCATTTGGCTTATTGGTCCCTAGAAGCTGTTGCAAGTTAGAATAAATTAGAGCAGCCCTAAGGCTCCTTTAAATCATGCTGGGAGCTGAACCAGCCCCAGGCAGCCCTGAGGAGTGAGGGAGTGCAAAGATCGCTTATAGCCATAGTTGCCCTCTTTCCTCCCTTGCCTCAATGCCAAGAAGAGTTCCAGTTCAACTGAGGGTTCAGGCAAAAGAAGGGGAAAATAATATACCTGCATCTTGAGAAATAGTTGCCAGTGCTTTTTTCTTAAGGTTGTAGCATAGCATGTAACCTTAAAATCCATGAACTGCACACTTGTAAAAAATAAAAGAATTAAAAAAACCCAGGATTTGGTACAGAGAAATCTAGCACTAAGACCTTGTAGAGAACTGCAAAGAAAAAATAATTAGAAAGGACAAAATTTTGGATTGAGGTGTGTTACTGTATTTCTACATAGGAAAGAACAATTCTTGTATGTGGAGTTCCAGAAGCCAGAGAAGGAGAGAGACAAAGGCTCTAAGATCCCTTAGCTGTCACTTCTGGAAATGGCGAGTTTGTGAGCTACAGCTACTGCACAGTATCAGATGCATAACAGACAGGTGAATGAGCGAAGACTCACCAGAGTGACATGGTGAGAGGAACAAACAACCTAGAAGTGCATATTGCAAGCCGGGAAGTTGGAAGAGGGGAAGGCAAGAAAATTTCACAGATTTAGGAGAGAAGAAAAGGAGTAATTAAGATGACTTGAATGACCTTTGAGTGTTAGACTAGCTCTTACTATGGTAGTTTTGTTCTTTTTGAAACACTTCGGGTGAAATTCTGGCCCCACTGAAGTTGGCAGAAGTTTTGCCATTAACTTCCATGTGGGCAGGATTTCAGTTTTTAAGGATATGTCTACACTTTGAGTTGGAGATGTAAGTCCCAGCTTGAGGAGACATACTTATGCTAGCTCTGATCAACCTAGCACACTAAAAATAGTGTGTAGCTGTGGCTAACCCATCTGAGACCCTAGATATGTACTCGGGATAGCTAGCTCATCTTGCCACTCATGCTCTATGTGTGTGTAGGAAATGTTTCAGGGAAGATTTACTCAGATGTTGCTCCCATTGAAACCAATGAAAGCTCCATCAGTATATCAGAGGGCATAATTTAGCTTTTAGAACAAGAGATTGGGATTAAAAAATAAAAGTGTGGTGAAGACACACTTCAAGGTTTCAGTGTAAACAACACAGATCTCATACATAAAACATATAACACCTCCTCCATTCTAAATTAATCAAGATATTTCTCTTACCTGGCAGGGTTGTTTCAAAGTACCTGGGAGGCACTGGGATACCTGCCTTACAGTGACAAACTCAAGGAGCTCAATCTATTAAACAAAATGAAGAGAAGGGTAAGGAGTGACTTGATTACAATCTATAAGTACCTACATGGAAAAATATTTAATAACGGGTTCATTAATCTAGCAGAGAAGGTATAATATGATCCAATGGCTGAAAGTTGAAGCTAGACAAGTTTAAAGTGGAAATAAGCATACATTTTTTAACAGAGAAAGTATTTCAACTGTTAGAACAGTTTGCCACACATCATGGTGGATTCTCCTTCACTGACCATTTTTAGATCAAAGTTAGAGGTTTTTCAAAAAGAGATGCTCTAGGAATTATTTTGGAGAAGTTCTATGGCCTGTGTTATCACAATGGTCTTTTCTGGCCTTGGAATGTATGAGTCTATGATGATGGGGACCTTGTCAGTACCTAGATAGAGCTACTAAAGGAGGAGAAACCATGAACTACCATGTTGCAGTAGAGTCATCCACATGCTCCCATGTGATTCTGAGCTGACAAGGTTAGGAAAACCATGTTGTACTGTACTGTATTTATTTTGTCTGCCTTCTGCATCTTGTGGTTCAGGCACTGGTCTGGAACTCAGGAGAACTCTATGTATTCCACAAACTGCAGGTATAACTTTTGTTTTTTGTTTCCCATCTGAAAAGTATTGCAAGGATACATTAATTAATGGTTGTGCAGCTTCCCTGAGCACCATGATGATAGGAGCTATATGAGTACCTAGACAGAGCTATGAAAATTGGGGCTATTCAGGTCTGTCAGGAAGTCATTTCAAAAGCAGCCCAAGAAAAGCAGTTGACAATATGTATAAAGACCAATCCTGCCCATAGGGAGAAGGGCAGATCTTTCCCACTTAGAATTTCTATGGACCAAATTCTCTCTGGGTGTAAATTCAAACCTTGCCCTTTGGAGACAACTGGCTGAACTTTGCTCCCATACCAGCTTTACAGCTCTATAACAGCATTGTTTTTGTTGGGGGGGACGGGATTCTAGATTTAGACAGGTTTCAGAGTGGTAGCCGTGTTAGTCTGTATCAGCAAAAACAATGAGGAGTCCTTTTGGCACCTTAGTCTCTGAGGTGCCACAAGGACTCCTAGATTTAGACGGGATAGTGAGGACCTGGTGGTCCTAGGGCCTCTCCCCCCTTGCACTATTGCCCTCTTGTCCTTGCCTTGTCACTTCGCACCACTCCATCCCTTCTGCCTTTTAGAAAGATATATTTAGTCAAACACAAGTTACTGAGTTCACTACAGTTGTAACTGGGTGAAATTTGAAGGACTGTGATATACTGCAGGGCAGACTAGATGATCTCATGGTCCCTTCTGTCCTTAAACTCTATGAACCTATGAATGCATTTACATTATGAACTATAAGAAAAAAATAAAATCAGCTGTTTTCTTTGACCCAGACCTCCACTGTGTAGGAAAAATGAAATGTGATACTATCTTCTATCTGTGAATGAACAGCCTGATACTCCTCATTAAAGCTGGGCAGGTTAACCATAATGATTATCTTATAACATGTTATCAGATTTCAATCTTGTTCTTTTGTCCCCTGCAGAACTAGTTTTTCAGAGCAGACTCTAGAGAGCTACATGTACTTAATGGACATAGCATGCATGAACACCATCATGGTTAAGGTAAGCAACCCCTAAACAATTTTTCAGCCTCACAATTTCTGGATCCCCAATTCAAACATCTGAAATGCATTATGCTCATGAGAATGCAGGTGTGGGACCCAGGAATGTAGAATTTTTTTCATCTTGAAATCCTGGGATTGTCAGTGCAATAGTTTTAAGGTTGTGACATACTGTGGGTATTTAGGATTGTAATCCTTAAGTGTTTGTAAAATAACTTATATGTTAATATTTGTTTGGCTAGGTAGCTAGGCACCTTGGCCGCTGAAATGCAGCAGTGTACACTTTCCCATTTTGATATTTAATTTTCACTTAACCATTATAATAATTGTGAGAGTCACTATAATTGTCTATTCACAATTTATGCAGATCTGCGTGGGGGGAAATCAGTACTAAAGACAAGGTAAGGTAATGTCATTTTTCTTCTGGTTTTGTGAAGGCAAAAGTGGATAGATAAAGCAAAATTTTGCAGTGAACACATTGTTAATGGTTCATGTCATGCTATCTGATAACAAAACAAATTCCTGAAGTGGCCAAAGGGCTATACTAAGAAACTGGAAATCAGTGAAGAAGTTGAATGTTCCAGAATGATACAATGGTGTGAAAAGTCTTGGGGAAAAAAGCACTCTTCAAAATCTGGAGTCTTTCTTTTCTGTTGAGTAGATCTAATCTCTATATCTAGGAACAAAGAGTGTAGGCCATACTGAGCCTTGGTCTACACTATAATCTTATGTTGGTATAACTATGTCACTGAGGGGTTTTGAAATCCATACCCCTGAGCAACATAATTATATCAACTTAATCCCCGGTGTAGAGAGAGTTATTTTGACAGGAAGGTTTCTCCCATCAATATAACTACCACTTCTTGGGGAGGTGGAGTGTCTACGCCAGTGGGAGAAGCTTTCACATTGGCGTAGGTAATGTCTTCACTAAGCACTACAGTGGAGCAGCCGCACTGATGCAGCTGCAGCACTATAAGAGTAGACAAGCCCTTGCACTACAGGGGATGTTGCCCTAGGAAGCAGTGACTCTGAAAAGGATCATGGTGGATCATCAGCTGAACATGACCTTGCAGTGTGATGGTGTGCCCAAAAGGACTAATGCAATCCTCAGTTACGTAAACAGGAGAATCTTGAATTTGAGTAGAGAGGTTATTTTGCCTCTGTATTTGGCACTGGTGCAACCACTCCTGGAATACTGTGTCCAATTCTGGTGCCCACAATTCAAGAAGGAGGTTGAAAAATAGGAGAAGATTCAGAGACGATTCATCAGAATGCTTAAAGAATTAGAAAACATGCCTTATAGTGATAGACTCAAGAAACCGGTCTATTTAGCTTAAGATAGAGAAGGTTAAGAGGTGACCTTACAATCTCTAAGTACCTATATAGAAACAAGTATTTAATAATGGTCTTCAGTCAAGCAGAAAAAGGTATAACATGATCCAATGTCTGGAAGTTGAAGCTAGATAAATTCAGAATGGAAATAAGGTGAAAACTTTTAGCAGTGAGAGTAATTAACCATTGAGACAACTTACCATTCTCCATCACTGACAATTATTAAATCAAGATTGGATAGTTTTCTAAAAAGATATACTCCAGGAATTATTTTGAGGAAGTTCTGTGGACTGTGTTATGAAGGAGGTCAGACCAGATTATAACAATGATCTCTTCTGGCCTGTGAATCTATGAATACTTTTGAATATCTATGATTGATAGTCCCAAAACAATCATATTTCTCTGGACTTACCAGTTTATTTTGACACATTTCAATCAGTCTTTAGACGGTCTCATGATACTGGAACAGCCTTAATGTAGTGATTGATCCCATATACTAATGGATAATAAAAAACTACCATCACTGATTATGATGAGTCTTTCAATTGCCTTTGATATCACTGGCCATCAGGCATTATTGATAAAACAGCAGTCCCTGGTGGTCCAAGGTCTCAAGTGCGGGGAGTGTGATGGGGTACACAAACTCCATACTGGGCCTGAAGGGGTTAAAGGCAAAATACTAGGCCCAGGTACCCCCCTGCTCCCAGCCCGAGTCCTGTTGTGCATGCTGCAGCTGGAGGAGCCAGTTAAAAGGAGCTCAGACACCCAGGAAAGGGGTGGTGGACAAGCTTCACAAGAGAAGAATCTTCTCTGGGAAGCCAGACAGATGGTAGAGCCTGACAGGGGACCTCAGAGTATGTAAGGCCCCAGGCAGTGCCTTTGCTAACTATCACCCACTTTGAGAACCATCAGGTCTTTCACGGCCTTGCTTATTTGGACCTTTTTGTGTGAAGCTATTGACTGTTTGGACTGTAAGGGCCATGCCCCAAACTGAAGGAGCATGTAGGTAGGAAGTAGCCTGAGTCAGCAGATTTAGACTCTGTATGAGGAGGAACCTGCTGCTGGTACCTCTCAGTGGGCTCTGGACTGGGACCTTGTGGAAAGGGAGGGCCTGGATTCCCCTACTATACCCCACTTAAGGGGAAAGTCCTAGATGCAGGAGAGGGAGGCCCCAAGCACTCTATACCTGAGGTCAGGAACCAGGCACTGCTAATATCCCTTTCCCCCTCTGACTGACAGAGAGACATCGGATTGGAGGTGAAGTGAACTAACCCCTAGGCCACCTGGCCCTCTCAGCACCCTATCACAGGGAGACTTGGAGCTTGATTATAATATTATCTTTCCTAGTCCTCACTTAGGATACCCTAGTATCCTATGCTGTAATATCCTGTTCTTTTATTTTGCTGTATGTGCTTATGCAGCTACTGGGAAAGACCATATAAAATATGACTTTTGGTTTCATCATTATGCTGGAAACATCTAACTTTATACCTCTTTTTTGATTAATTGTTTCTCAACTAATAAACTGTCTAGATAATATTTTTAATTGGATGAGAGACAACTGGGTAAATGTAAACCTAGACAAGATTGACGTGTTCATGGGTGGAAACACTGAGAATCATTTGAAGGGGAAGAACTGAGAAGTTGGTTTGTAGATTGCACATATTTTTATTTTGCAAGTAGGGCCATTAGTGAGACAGGTTCACAACCTTTGGGAGGGTGTTACTCATGGCTCTCATAGAATAGGTGCATATCTGAGGTCATTGGGCTGAGAGAGGCTGTTATAGCATCACTGACTTATCTGGAAAAATCTTATGTATAGGTCTCAAGTGCAATCTGTCTTTAAAATAAGTTCTCTTTAATATATAACTATCTCTAGTGCATCAAAAGTGTGCTTTCTTTTGTTTATTGAAAAAATGACTGTACTTCTATAATATTATGAGATCAACTTCAACAATAATGCAATGTAGAAACAAAACAATTTTACTTGCACCTATTGTCACAATCTGATCCTGTCCCACTTTTGAACAAACATCAGCCTGCTCTGATAAGACCCAGTGGTTAAATCTAGGGCAACCAGATAGCAAGTGTGAAAAATCAGGATGGAGGTGGAGGTAATAGGCGCCTATATAAGACAAAGCCTTGAATATCGGGACTGTCCCTATAAAATGGAACAGGTTGTTTAGGGAGGTTGTGGAAGGTGGTGAGGTCAAACTGAAGGGGATTGCATTCAGGAGTTTGTTGTTTTAGATAAATCTGTTACTTTTCAGTGTCCAGTTATTATTGGTGCAGGACTGAATACTGCCTGTCCAGTGTGTGTGGAAGTGTTATTTTGTGGGGGAGGGGAGAAAGGTAAGGGGGAAGGAAATGTTTGACAGGTTGTTTACAGAAAAAAGTGTCTGTCTGAAAGTGATCAAATCTTTTGCATGTTAAAAGAAGACTAAGGGTATGTCTACACTACGAAATTAGGTCGAATTTATAGAAGCCGGTTTTATAGAAATCAGTTGTATACAGCCGATTGTGTGTGTCCCCACATAAAATGCTCTAAGTGCATTAAGTCGGCGGACCGCGTCCACAGTACCAAGGCTAGTGTCGACTTCCGGAGCATTGCACTGTGGGTAGCTATCCCACAGTTCCCGCAGCCTCCGCCGCCCATTGGAATTCTGGGTTGAGATCCCAATGCCTGAATGATGCAAAACAGTGTCGCGGGGGGTTCTGGGTACATGTCGTCAGGCACCTCGCCCTCCATCAGAGCAATGGCAGACAATCGATTTGCGCCTTTTTACCTGGGTTACCTGTGCAGACAACATACCATGCCAAGCATGGAGCCCGCTCAGCTCACCGTCACCATATATCCTCTGGGTGCCGGCAGATGTGGTACTGCATTGCTACACAGCAGCAGCTAATTGCCTTTTGCCAGTAGACGGTGCAGTATGACTGGTAGCCTTCATCGGCGATCTGGGTGCTGGCAGATGTGAGGCTGGCAGACGTGGGGCTGCATTGCACACAACAGCAGTCCCTTGCCTTTTGGTAGAAGATGGTATATTACGACTGATATCAGTCATCATTGTACTGCAGTGGCTGTCAATCATGGGCACCTGGGCAGACATGCTCAGTCCTATCGAACAGTCTCGACGATGATGGCTATCAGTCGTAGTATGCTATTTTCTGCCAAGCGCCCAGTATTTTCTGCCAAGCACCCAGAAGATGCCGAGGGCTATCAGTCATGCTGCACCGTCGTCTGCCAGCTTAAGATGTAAAAAATAGATTTGTTCTGTATTCATTTGCTTCCCCCTCCCTCCGTGAAATCAACGGCCTGCTAAACCCAGGGTTTTGAGTTCAATCTTTGGGGGGGACCATTCTGTGTGACAGTTGTTTGTGTTTCTCGCTGATGCACAGCCACCTTTGTTGATTTTAATTCCCTGTACCTGTATGCCATGTCGTCACTCGCCCCTCCCTCCCTCCCTCCCTCCCTCCCTACATCCGTCAGATACTAGTTTCGCACCTTTTTTCAGACCAGACGCCATAGCACTGGGATCATGGAGCCCGCTCAGATCACCGCGGCAATTATGAGCACTATGAACACCACGCGCATTGTCCTGGAGTATATGCAGAGCCAGGACATGCCAAAGCAAAACCAGGACCAGCCAAGGAGGCGATTGCAGCGCGGCGACGAGAGTGATGAGGAAATTGACATGCACATAGACCTCTCACAAGGCACAGGCCCCAGCAATGTGCAAATCATGGTGTTACTGGGGCAGGTTTATGCCGTGGAACGCCGATTCTGGGCCCGGAAAACAAGCACACACTGGTGGGACCGCATCGTGCTGCAGGTGTGGGACGATTCCCAGTGGCTGCGAAACTTTCGCATGCATAAGGGCACTTTCATGGAACTTTGTGACTTGCTTTCCCCTGCCCTGAAGCGCCAGAATACCAGGATGAGAGCAGCCCTCACAGTTGAGAAGCGAGTGGCGATAGCCCTGTGGAAGCTTGCAACGCCAGACAGCTACCGGTCAGTCGGGAATCAATTTGGAGTGGGCAAATCTACTGTGGGGGCTGCTGTGTTCCAAGTTGCCAGGGCAATGAAAGACCTGGTGATATCAAGGGTAGTGACTCTGGGAAACGTGCAGGTCATAGTGGATGGCTTTGCTGCAATGGGATTCCCAAACTGTGGCAGGGCGATAGACGGAACCCATATCCCTGTCTTAGCACTGGAGCGCCAAGCCACTGAGTACATAAACCACAAGGGGTACTTTTCAATGCTGCTGCAAGCTCTGGTGGATCACAAGGGACGTTTCACCAACATCAACGTGGGATGGCCAGGAAAGGTACATGATGCTCGCGTCTTCAGGAACTCTGGTCTGTTTCGAAAGCTGGAGGAAGGGACTTTCTTCCCGGACCAGAAAATAACCGTTGGGGATGTTGAAATGCCTATAGTTATCCTTGGGGACCCAGCCTACCCCTTAATGCCATGGCTCATGAAGCCGTACACAGGCAGCCTGGACAGTAGTCAGGACCTGTTCAACTATAGGCTGAGCAAGTGCCGAATGGTGGTGGAATGTGCATTTGGACGCTTAAAAGCGCGCTGGTGCAGCTTACTGACTCGCTCAGACCTCAGCAAAAAGAATATCCCCATTGTTATTGCTGCTTGCTGTGCGCTCCACAATATCTGTGAGAGTAAGGGGGAGACATTTATGGCGGGGTGGGAGGTTGAGGCACATTGCCTGGCCGCTGATTACGCGCAACCAGACACCAGGGCAGTTAGAAGAGCACAGCAGGGTGCGGTGCGCATCAGAGAAGCTTTGAAAACGAGTTTTGTGACTGGTCAGGCTACGGTGTGAAACTTCTGTTTGTTTCTCCTTGATGAACCCTCCGCCCCACTCCCCCACCCGGTTCACTCTACTTCCTTGTAAACCAACCACCCCACCTTCCCCTCCCCCTTCGAGCACCGCTTGCAGAGGCAATAAATTCATTGTTACTTCACATTCATGCATTCTTTATTAATTCATCACAGAACTAGGGGGATAATTGCCAAGGTAGCCCGGGATGGGTGGGGGAGGAGGGAAGGAAAAGGACACACTGCAGTTTAAAACTTTAACTCTTATTGAAGGCCTGCCTTCTGATGCTCGGGCAATCATCTGGGGTGGAGTGACTGGTGGCCGGAGGCCCCCCCCCCCACCGTGTTCTTGGGCGTCTGGGTGAGGAGGCTATGGAACTTGGGGAGGAGGGCTGTTGGTTACATAGGGGCGGTCTCTGCTCCTGCTGCCTTTCCTGCAGCTCAACCATACGCTGGAGCATATCAGTTTGATGCTCCAGCAGCCGGAGCATCGACTCTTGCCTTCTGTCTGCAAGCTGACGCCACCTATCATCTTCAGCCTGCCACTTTCTCTGTTCATCCCGCGATTCAGCCTGCCACCTCTCCTCTCGTTCATACTGTGCTTTTCTGTAGTCTGACATTGACTGCCTCCACGCATTCTGCTGTGCTCTTTCAGCGTGGGAGGACATCTGGAGCTCCATGAACATGTCATCCCGAGTCCGCCGTTTTCTCCTTCTAATCTTCACTAGCCTCTGTGAAAGAGAAACATTTGCAGCTGGTGGAGGAGAAGGGAGAGGTGATTAAAAAAAGACACATTTTAGGGAACAATGGGTACACTCTTTCACGTTAAATTTTGCTGTTCACATTACACAGCACATGTGCTTTCATGACAAGGTCGCATTTTTCCTCTTATATTAGGGGCCTGCCGGTTTGGTGTGAGAGATCCCTCACGCAGTGGCAGGCAACAGATTTCGGCTTGCAGGCAGCCATGGTAAGCCACAGTCTTTTGGCTTTTTTAACCTTCTTAACATGTGGGAATGGTTTCAAACAGTAGTGCCCTCATTTCCCATACCAAGCACCCATTCGGTTGGCCATTTAAAATGGGTTTGCAATGTAAAAGGAGGGGCTGTGGTTCCCAGGTTAACATGCAGCACAAACCCAACTAACCCTCCCCCCCCACATCCAATTCTCTGGGATGATCACTTAACCCCTCCCCCCCACCGCGTGGCTAACAGCGGGGAACATTTCTGTTCAGCCAAGCAGGAACGGGCACCTCTGAATGTCCCCTTAATAAAATCACCCCATTTCAACCAGGTGACTGTGAATGATATCACTCTCCTGAGGATAACAAAGAGCGATAAGGAATGGATGTTGTCTGCATGCCAGCAAACACCGGGACCATACGCTGCCATGCTTTGTTATGCAATGATTCCAGACTACGTGCTACTGGCCTGGTGGTAAAGTGTCCTACCATGGCGGACGGAATAAGGTAGCCCTCCCCAGAAACCTTTTGCAAAGGCTTTGGGAGTACATGAAGGAGAGCTTTCTGGAGATGTCCCTGGAGGATTTCCGCTCCATCCCCATACACGTTAACAGACTTTTCCAGTAGCTGTACTGGCCACGATTGCCAGGGCAAATTAATCATTAATCATTAAACATGCTTGCTTTTAAACCATGTGTAATATTTACAAAGGTACACTCACCAGAGGTCCCCTGTGTGCCCTCAGGGTCTGGGAGCACGCCTTGGGTGAGTTCGGGGGTTACTGGCTCCAGGTCCAGGGTGATAAACATATCCTGGCTGTTGGGGAAACCGGTTTCTCCGGTTCCTTGCTGCTGTGAGCTATCTACATTATCTTCATCCTCTTCTTCCTCATACCCCGAACCCTCTTCCCTGTGTGTTTCTCCAGTGACGGAGTCATGGCACACAGTTGGGGTAGTGGTGGCTGCACCCCCTAGCATGGCATGCAGCTCTGCGTAGAAGTGGCATGTTTGCGGCTCTGCCCCGGACCTTCCGTTTGCGTCTCTGGCTTTTTGGTAGGCTTGCCTTAGCTCCTTAATTTTCACGCAGCACTGCTGTGCGTTCCTGTTATGGCCTCTGTCCTTCATGGCCTTGGAGACCTTTTCTAATATTTTGCCATTTTGTTTACTGCTATGGAGTTCAGTTAGCACTGATTCATGTCTCCATATGGCGAGCAGAACCCGTACCTCACGTTCGGTCCATGCTGGAGCTCTTTTGCGATCCTGGGACTCCATCACGGTTACCTGTGCTGATGAGCTCTGCATGGTCACCTGTGCTTTCCACGCTGGGCAAACAGGAAATGAAATTAAAACGTTCGCGGGGCTCTTCCTGTTTACCTGGTCAGTGCATCTGAGTTGAGAGCGCTGTCCAGAGCGGTCACAATGAAGCACTGTGGGATAGTTCCCGGAGGCCAATAACGTCGAATTCCGTCCACACTACCCCAATTCTGACCCGCTAAGGCCGATTTTATCGCTAATCCCCTCGGAGGTGGAGTAAAGAAACCAGTTTAAAGGGCCCCTTAAGTCGAAAGAAAGGGCTTCTTCGTGTTAACGTGTCCAGGCTTAATTCGATTTAACGCTGCTAAAGTTGACCTAAACTTGTAGTGTAGACCAGGCCTCAGTGGAAATTGATTAGCTGTCAGAGTCCACAAGGCACATGATAAATGCAATTGTACATGTGGATATTACTGCCACATGTGTTGCATTATATATTAGAGAATATATAACTTGAATAAACCATTCAAACTAAAGGTCCAGCCTGAAAATCCTATGTGAGCACATGAGTTGGTTTGGGCAAAGGCAGCTTGGTGAATCCTGGTGTCTCGACCCAGGTGCTGATTCGAGTATTTCCCATTAAGAAGAAATTGGTGGTAATAGTATTTTGTGAAAAGGCTCAGTTTCAGTTTGAACTTTCTACATCTATGGAAATGGTGTATTGCCTTGAGGAGACTGATGCTACAGCATCTCAAATTGAATAATCAGTCAGTGAGACTTTTTTAGTTCCTGAAGGTGTTAGGAGAACTTAGGTCCACCTCAGAAGTTGTAGAACAATGTCCTCCCTGGTAAGGGAAGGCCCATGGGGAAGTGTTGGACCCAGCGTTAATAGAAATTGATAGTGCCTCCTGTAAGGAGGGCTGGCTGCTGCCGTCTTGGAAAGAAGCATTGGAATGAGCTCTGCTCATAATAACTCTCATTTGACACTGACGATCTTGTCTGTTATCACCTTATATCAAGTCTTGCCTTTGTGGCTAAGATAATTGAAAAAGTTGTGGTGAGACAAGTCTTGCAGTATCCGGATACCTCAGATTTCCTCGTGTGTCTGAGTACTAATGTGGATATGGTACAGAGATTGTTTTTGTTGCCTTAGTTGATGTTCTCCTCCTACCGATGGATGAAGATCAAGTATCTATACTGATATTATTAGCCCTCTCGGCTCCCTTTCATCATAAGGTAATACTAACTTGCCTGAGGACATTAACAGGAGTTGATGGGACTGCTCTTAAATAGCTTCATATCTTCTGGTATCTCTCAAAAAGATAGATATCTCTTTTCTGACGGTGCTCTCATCAGGAGTGCCACAGGGTTCCATTCTATTCCTTCTCCTATTCAGCATGCATATGACATCATTAGGAGGTTAGTGAAGGACCATGGGCTGCAGTGTCTTCAGGATACAGCTGTGGGCCATCACTGTGTTCCTATCTCTGCCAGTATAGGTAGTGCAGTTAGTACCTTTTCTAGGGCCTGGTTGAAACTAGTATTGCAGTAGGATGTAAGACCCCAGTCATAGACCAGGACAACATTGTGCTGTGTAGACACAGAACAAAAATGATTCCTGCCCCAAAGAGCTTGCACTCTAAGGCCTGGTCCACACTAGTCGGTTATTTCAGAATTAGCCAAGTTAATTCGAAAAAAAAAATGATTCCGCCCTCACGACCAAAACGTTTTTTTCGATTTAAAGGGCTTTTTAATCCAATTTCTGTACTCCATCTCAACAAGTGGAGTAGCACTTAAATCAAGATCACAATCCCGGGTTAAAGGTAGTGTGGATGCAATTCGATGTTATTGGCTTCCAGGAGCTATCCCAGAATGCTCCCTTGTGACCGCTCTGGACAACACTCTCAACTCCGATGTACTAGCCAGGTGGGCAGGAAAAGCCCCGGGAACTTTTGAATTTCATTTCCTGTTTGGTCACTATCAGCACAGGTGACCATCAGCACAGTCCACCATCACAGGCAACTATGCAGAGTCCACCATCACAAGAGATCACGCAGTCCCAGATTTGCAGACGAGCTGCAGCATGGTCAGAATGGGATACTGGATCTCATCGCATGTTGGGGAGACGAATCTGTTATGGCAGAACTACATTCCAAAAAAAGGAACACAGATATGTACGCTAAAGTCTCCAGGGCCATGACGGAAAGAGGTTACTCCAGGGACACAGAGCAGTGTCGTACAAAAATCAAGGAGCTCAGACAACCGTAGCAAAAAGCCAGAGAGGTGAACAGGCACTCTGGGTCACAGCCCCATACATTCCGCTTCTACTGTGAGCTGCATGCAATTATGAGAGGTGATGCCACCACTACCCACCATTGTCCGTGGACACCTGCAAAGGACGACATGTTCACCGAGCTCATGCAGTCCTCCCTCACTGATAGGGCCCAGCTGAATGCGTGGAGGCAAACAATTGCGGAGTCCCGTAAAGCATTACAGGAACACGAAGAGAGGAGGGATGCACATGATGAGAGCAGGCAGGATGCTATGGTCAAGCTCATAGGGGAGCAAACTGACATGCTCCGCTGTATGGTGGATCTAATGCGGGAAAGGCAGCAAGACCATAGACTGCCGCTGCAGCCCCTTTATAACCGCCCTCCCTCTTCCCCAAGTTCCATAGCCTCCTCACCCTGATGCCTAAGAACACAAGGGGGGAGGCTACGGGGACCCACACACTCAACCCCGGAGGATCGCCTAAGCAGCAGAAAGTTGGCATATGCAAACTTTTGATTTGGTTTCTGGACTTGTCCTTCCCTCCTCCTCCACGCCCCTAACCCAATACCCTCCCCCTCTCCCCCTCCCCCTGGTCTACCTTCTGATTTCTCTCAGTGTGTTGTGCAACAAATAATAAAGAAGGGTTTTTAAACAATTTTGACTTTATTTCCTTTCATATTTATAGGGGGCAGGTAACTTCGAGAGAAACAAACACAACTGTCACACCTTACCCTGGCCAGTCATGAAACAGGCTTTCAAAGCTTCTCTGATGCTCAGCACGCCCTGCTGCGCTCTTCTAATCGCCCTGTTGTCTGGCTGTGCAAAATTGGCCACAGGCGAGTTGCCTCAACCTCCTACCCCGCCATAAATGTCTCCCCCTTACTCTCACAGATATTGTGGAGCACGCAACAAGCAGCAATTACAATTGGAATATTGGTTGTGCTGAGATCTAACCGAGTCAGTAATCAGCACAAGCACGCTTTCAAACGTCCAAAAGCACATTATACCACCATTCTGCACTTGCTCAGCCTATAGTTGAACTGCTCCTTACTACTGTCCAGGGTGCCTGTGTACGGCTTCATGAGCCATAGCATTAAGGGGTAGGCTGGGTCCCCGAGGATAACTATAGGCATTCCCGGTCTGGGAAGTAAGTCCCTTCCTGCAGCTGTTCAAACAGACCAGAGTTCCTGAAGATGCGAGTTCCACGTTGATGTCGGTGAAACGTCCCTTTTGATCCACCAGTTCTTGCAGCACCATGGAAAAGTACCCCTTGCGGTTTATGTACTGGCCGCTCCAGTGTGCCGGGGCCAAGATAGGGATATGCGTTCCGTCTGTCGCCCCGCTGCAGTTAGGAAACCCCAGCGTATTAAAGCCATCCACAATGGTCTGCACATTTCCCAAAGTCACTACCCTTGATAGCAGCTGGTCAATGATTGCGTTGGCTACTTGGATCACAGCAGCCCCCACAGTAGATTTGCCCACTCCAAACTGATTCCCGACTGACTGGTAGCTGTCGTGCGTTGCAAGCTTCCACAGTGCTATGGCCACTTGCTTCTCAACTGTGAGGGCTGCTCTCATTTTGGTGTCTTTGCACTTCAGGGCAGGGGACAGCAAGTCACAAAGTTCCATGAAAGTGGCCCTACGCATACGAAAGTTTCACAGCCACTGGGAATCATCCCAGACCTGCAACACTATGCGGTCCCACCAGTCTGTGCTTGTTTCCTGGGTCCAGAATTGGCATTCCATGGAACGAACCTGGGCCAACGCCACCATGATCTCCCAATCGCCACATGCTGTGCTTCTAGGAACGCCTGTGTCCATGTCCTCATCAGTATAGTAATCGCGCTGTCACCGCTTCCTCGCCCGGTTTTGCAAGTAATGCTGCTGGATAATGCACGAGGTATTTACAATGGTCAAAACTGCAGCGGAGATCTGAGCAGGCTCCATGCTTGCCGTGCTATGGCGCCTGCCTGGGTAATCCTGGAAAAAGGGCGTGAAACGTAGGAGAGCTGTTCGGTTCAACTCGCTAGAGCTGCAAGAGCAGAAGAGCTGCAAGAGCGGAAGCTGTGTGGCTCAGTTCACGATGGCTGAAAAACAGCAGGGAATTGTTGCCTTCTGTAGCTTCCACAGGATCCCAGGACAAACAACATGGAGAAATTAGCAGCGCTGCAAGAGTGGGAGAGCAGAGTTTGTGGCGGAAACTGTGCTGCTCGGTTCCTGGTGGCCGAAAAAAGGCGGGAAATGGTTAGATAAAAGAGTAGATAGAAAGACGAGAGGACATGTGAGGTGGATTCATAGTACCAGGAGACAGGCAGTGCACCGTATTGCACCGTCTGCTGGTAGTATGGCATCTGCCGTAGCTTTCACGGAGGAAGGAGCAAGTGATGACACACACCCAGAAACACCTGCAAGAATGTTTTTGCCCCATCATGCACTGGGAGCTTAACCCAGAATTCCAGTGGGCGGCGGGGACTGCGACAACTGTAGGATAGCTACCCACAGTGCACCGCTCCAACATTCAATGCTAGCCTCAGTATTGTGGACCCACTCCGCCGAATTCATGTGCTTTAGTAGGGACACACAACGCCGAATGTATAAAATTGCTTCCGAAAATTCGAATAAAATAATTTCAAATTAATTTCGTACTGTAGACATACCGTAAGTAAAGTAAGAAATATTAGGGCATAGATGAGATCAAGCTGTCTAAACAAAGGTGATGTTGATGATTCCAGTAAATGAATTGGAAGACGTATATTTTGGCATATCTGTCCCTCTGAAGGTGTGTTTTTATAAAGCATCATTGGTGATACCCACTTATTGTTGGAAGATCACATTTAATAGCCAAGATAGCTTTACTTTGCATCTGGCTAGAAGGCTGCAACCTTTTCTTTCTCATGCAGACTTCACCATCCTGATTCATGCCCTTACGATTTCAGCTATGGAGTATAACAATGCACTGTACTTGGGGGTGCACCTTAAATCCACTTGGAAACTGGAACGAGTATAGAATGTGGCCGTGAACACATTAAGCCAATGCTGTAGGACATAGGTGCTGGAACTCAGAGTGCTGGGGGTGCTGCCACACCCCCTGGCTTGAAGTGCTTTTCATCAATACAGGGTTTATAGTTTGGTTCAATGGCTCTCAGCACCCCCACTATACAAATTGTTCCAGCACCCCTGCTCTGGGATCTATGCTACCTGCCTATGAATTTCCAGGTGGAGTTTACAGTGCTGGTATTGACCTATAAAATCTGTAGATGGTTTATCTATTTACTTGAAAGACTGCCTCTCTCCTGGTGTCATATTGCTGCAGCTGAGAGCTGAGGGGTTCAAACTGAAAACAGAAGGGGGCTGCTGGCAATGTTCTCTGCTAGGATGCCTTTCCTTTGGAATGTGCTGTTTCCCCATTTGGCATCCCCTGTCTGAAATATCCTAAATGTGTTGACTTTGAGGGTATACTTCAAGGCTCGTCTTTTAAGGGACCTTTCAGGGAGGGAAAGGCTGTTTGTAGGGCGATGTTTAACAAAAGGTGGGGTATTTTTCTACAATTTATGGCTTGTTTAATTTTTGTTGTATTTTATGGGATTGCTGCTGCTGCTTTTCTGGTTTATATTAGCGGTGTTTTTAATTAATTATCAAGGCTGTAAGGAATGGAAGGTGGGACATCTCTTGTAGTCTTACACATGTAAATAAATAGCTAAGTTATGGGGGTGGGGGAGAAGATATCCCCCTATATTCTCTTCAGCCTAATCCACCCTCCTTTTACATTACAAAATGGAACTTTGTCCTAAATTATTGTAACACATAGTGGTCTCACTTGAAGTAGTGTCTTTTAAATGTGTAATTAGGCTCTGTGATTTGAATAGTTTCTGTCCCTCAGAATGATTTCTAATTCACGTTATATTCAAATGAATATATGTAATAGAGTTTATATTAAGTTTTCTGCAATACACTCTGTATTTCATACATAGGGACAAATCCTGAAAAATGTTATTAATGGGAATAGTGCTGAGCATAATGCTTAATTCCACAGACACTGCAACTAACTTGTGGTGTGACTTTGAACACAGCTTTTTTGTGACTGTGACTTGTAAAATAAAGTTAATAGTACTTGTCCATTTTTATACATTGGTATGAGATCCTAAGATGCTATATAAGTGCTAAGTATTATTTTTGTTATACATAATTATGCAGAACCAACCATACATATGGATTCTGTAATGTATGTCACATGCACATTATCACATCCTAAATTTTGATTTCACTGAAAATAACTGATTCTGTTTTTACTTTCTACTAAATACAGTAGTCAGATTAAATATGTACAGATTTAATAATCCCAGCTAAAAAGACTAAGTCAAACCAGCAAAATAAAGGTCAGACCACAAAACCTCCAGGCCAGACTCATAAATTATAATAAAGGCTAATCAGTAAAACTCCAGACAGAAACATCTATTGTTGAGGATTGGTTATAATATATGAGTTTGAACTGGAGTATTTGTGTTGCCTGACAGTGTTGCAAGTGATATGATCTAACATTTACTGATTATAATTCAAATTCTGCTGTGTGGTGGTGGTGGTGGAGAGATGGGGGTGGGGGAGCATGTTGAACAATTTATGTGCATTATTCCTCTCTCTTTTTCTGTCTCATGTTCTATTCCTTTCTAACATGCTTTTACTGAACAGATGGGAAGGAAGTATAAGCACTGGAAAAGGTTTATTTATTTTCTATATGTGGTTTCTATAGTTTTGTGCTGTACAGTGCCACTCCTGATACGGTTAAAACACATTAGTGTGAGAGACCTTTTCTTTGGTAGCACTGTTTGGCTGTGTTTAAAGTTTCACTGCAGTCGGGAAAAGCCATTTCTGCTCCTTCTCAGAGTGCTTTACAGAGCGGATTGGTTTAAATCAGCTATTTAAATCACTGTTTTTAATCCTGGTTTAAATCAGTAACCAAGAAATCTTGATTCAAATTTTCAGTTTTCATGTCTTGTATTTGTACTTTTTAGTTATTTTCCTAACGAAAGACTGATACACATTAGTGAGTAACCCATAAAATGTTTGTAACTAAATACAGCCTTTACATTGATTGTGCTTCTTTTAGCTAATATAGAGGATACAATATATTTATACACATTAATAAGCAGTTGTGTAGCTGTGCTTACATTTATTCAGATTCTTAATTTTTACTTTTTTAATTATGTTAGCAAATGATGTGTAACCCTTCTGCCCGATGAAGCCGGCAGCAACCAGGGCCGGGTTCAATATCTGGGGTTCCTTTTCAACAATATAACATAGAACCAGCTTGAGCCCCCACCCAGTAACCTGGGAAAATTGCACACCATCCCTGGGCGCCTCTGAGAGGCAATACTTCCCCACTCGCAAACAGAGATTGAGTGTGAAAAAGAAACTTTTAATGAAAGGAGGGAAGTCACCTGACATGAATTGGGGGAAATGCCACAAGCAGGATTCTCATTTTCTTGAGTTTTACAACCAACAGTTCCTTTTCTGTGCTCCTCTTTGATCCCTCACCAAACCCCAATCACAGTGGTTGTCCTTGGTCTGTGAGGACCTGGGGTTCAGAGGTGCATCTGTGTGAGTTCACCTCCCACCCAGGGAAGAAGGCACCTTGCTTGAGCACTTGCTCTGTCTGGCCGCCCTGCCGGCCACGGTTCCTCTCCACTGGCCACCCCAGCAGCCACGGTTCCTCTCTGCTGGCCACCTTGCCAGCTGCTCGTTCTGCTCACCACCTCACCAGCCGCTCGTTCGCCAGCCGACTGTCAGTCATCTTCTGCTGCCACCTGCCTCTCTGTTGAGACCCGCTGCACATCAGTCTCTTAGTGATTTTCAGCTTTGTAGATTGGGCAGAAATACTGCCCCCCAGAAGTCATTTCAGTTCTCATTTGAGCACTTTAATATAATAAAAGGCTCCTAATGAAGCCTGTTTCACTCTCTGAACAGTGGAGAGGATCAGGTTAAACCAGACTGTGGACCCTTGGGGAAGAGTCCACACCTACTGGCTGGGACACCTGCCCCTCACCCCCTACTTTCACAGGGGTCTTGCATTCGAGCCCTGGCTTAGCAAGTTCCTGTCAGCTGAAGGTGACCCCTCAATTGGGACAAGCTCATCACAGTTCTGCTCCCCTTTGGTCATACAATGAAGATAACAACATTTCACTACCCCTGCATTCAATACTAAAATGATTTGTAACCCAACACCAGCCAAAGCTGATCACTTGGAGCTACGCAACTCCTGTCTCTAGAACACACAGAGTAGGTGTGTTCACATAAATACAGTTTGCTCCTGAAGTCTCTCCCCTCCTGAACTAACTGTCAGGGGATAGATCATTCAGATACTGCTTACAGATGCATTTCTTACTAAATGATCAATTTTTTACTTGTTCATTGTATCAAGTGCTGTTTGGATTAAAATTCAATTAAATAAACAAAAACAGCATTTTAATTTTATTACTAAACTGGCCCTAAAAGTGCTAGATACTTTAAAAAAAGTTTATCAAAACATGTTACATTTAAAACTAACCCATTTATTAAACAAAGAAAGTATTTTTTTAATTTTTATTTTTGGTTAATGAATTGAACTAATTGTTTCTGGTCACCATGCCCATCAAAACTCTAGAATCAGTAGATCTGATCCTCACACCTAATTTTTGTTCACTGGTTAGAAGTAGGAAACAAACTTTCTTGCCTTTTCAACTATCGATTGGTATTGAACTACAGTAGAACCTCAAAGTTACAAACACCTCGGGAATGGAGGTTGTTTGTAACTTTGAAATGTTCATAACTCTGAACAAAATGTTATGGTGGTTCTTTCAAAAGTTTACAACTGACCATTGACTTAATACAGCTTTGAAACTTTACTAAGAAAAGTGCTGCTTTCCCTTTATTTGTTTAATAGTTTGCATTTAGCACAGTACCATACTGTATTTGCTTTTTTCCCCTCCCCTGCTGCTGCTGCCTGATTGTGTACTTCCGCTTTTGGTTCCAAATGACATATGTGGTTGACTGGTCAGTTTGTAACTCTAATGTTCATAACTCTGAGGTTCTACTGTAGCTGAATAAATTGAAATGAAGAAAATATTCTTTCTGTATCTGCAGAAGAGGCTATTGCTGTCAAAAGCTATCTAAGCACTTCAAACTCTGGTTGCAGGTGCTTAGCCAGTGATTTCCAGCAGTTCAGTTGTTTGACTTTCTTTAAAACTTGCAGCAATCATATATTGATTAATATATTTTTGTATTTAAATGACTTTAATAGATTATAATAAGTTTAAGTCATACAATAGGTTGTCACTTTCAAATTGAATTTTAAATGGATTTAGTTTGAAAAAGTGAACGTGTATTAAATTAAAACAAATTTAATTTTAAACAAAAAAAAATCATTAAAAAAATTGTTTATTTTTATCCGACCCCAGTGCTTTAATATTATCAGGAGTTGCACAGTGCAGTAAAAGCACATCCAGAGAGTACATGATCTACTAGTCAGAGAACCAGAGGGGTAGATAAGCTAGGCCATGAAGGGTTAAAATCCATGTGCATTTTATGTAATAACTTGGTATATGGATTGTGCCAGCTCTTTTCTAGACCCAAAGTCCAGAGTTTGGTCAAAAGACCAGAGGCGTAGCAAATAGTGATCAGCTAAGAGAAAGCTGGGGTAAAAAGATTAGGCTTATTTTAGCAAAGCAAGGTTGTCAGCAAATTGCCAGGTGTTGAAGCTGAGTACTGAATAATTGTGTCTTATTCAGAGTTGCAAATTGAACAAAGAAGCCCTGTTTCCATTGTGTTAGTTTCTTTTGTAGGGAGATGTTCTTCCCACATATCCAACCTTGAGTTTGTGAAAGGTTGGAACATGTCAGTATAAGATATGGCCACTTCCCACCTCCCTTTCCTAGGGACCAATGCCTGCCTTAAGACACAAAGGAGACAATCTTTATTGCCATATACTTTCACTGTTTCTTTGCTTTAACCCCTAGGAATGTATCTGTTCGACAATCAGAGGAGTTGCTTCATTCCTATGGACCATCAGAATTCAACATATATATATATATACCAAAATATATATATATATATATATATATGAGGGGGAGACTGCCACCTGTGAGTAGGGTGGCAGAGGGAATGCAGGCCCACCAGCTCCACTGAGTCCCAGTCCGGAGCCCTATCAGCAGCAGAAGACTCGCTGCTGCATCAGGGGGGATCCTGACCGCAACACAGACATTGGTTCTGGCCCTGCTGCGGCCAGGCCAGGGTCGGCTGCCCCCGGGCTACTTCCAGACTCCCCCTCGTAAGGTAACTGGGTTTGGCTGGCGTCCTCGGCTTCCAGCACCATCGGTTTCTCTGGGTAACTAGCGAAGAGTAGGCTCGGCTGCTCCTCGGGGTAGCTGGCGAGGGGTAGGCACGGCTCCTCCTTGGGGTAGCGGGCGAGGGTAGGCTCGGCTGGCCCGGCCAGTCCTCGGGTTGGCTGCGGCCTGCTGGCGTTTCCCAACCCGGAGCTAGGCCACAGGCATCTGGCCTTTCTGGTGGCTGGCTTTCAACTGAGCTTTGCAGCAGGGCTTTTCTACTTCCTGTCCTGCGCCGTGACCTCTGGGGGGCGGGCTCAGGGTTTGCTGGCTCTGCCCACTTTGGTGCTAGGGAAGGCTTGTCCCTCAGCAGGGCTGTGGGGTATCCCACTGCCTCGCTACCACCTAACAAAACTATTAGATGATATTGAAAGCATAAAAGAGAGATTAAATGGACCAGGATGGATTTGATTTAAATCACTAGTCAGGAAGACTTGATTTAATCATAGATTTCTACATAAAAGTGCATTCTTGTTGGTTGTTATAACCTTAATACATATTCTTCACAACTCAGAAATAGATGTAGGTTTCATTTTTAGAAGGTACACACTAGATATTTTTAAAGTGATTTATTTTGAAAACTTTTCAGATTAGTTTTACAGCTATATCAGAAAATGAATGATTGTTTGGTTATTTCATTTACCAAAGGTAACTGAAACAGATATTTATGAAGTCGTTGGGAGGTGAACTATCTTCAATTCAACAGGTTAATAATTAATATTTGGAGGATTTTCTTGCCATGCTGTATTAAGAGGAGAACATCACCAGACAGACATTTAAATTGTTTTATTTAACTAAAACAACGTTATGTATTCTAGATTTTTTTCTTCAACAGCAAACATATAATATTTTAACAAAACAAGCATGTATATATAATATTTTAACAAAACTAGCATACAAATTTTTGAATTTAGTTAAACATTCAAGTTTTTTAAAACCAGGTTTGTTTTTGTTAAAATTGTTTTTAACTAAAATAGTTAAATGAAATATTTAAAAAAAAATTAAATTGACCATGTCAGTCAGGTCAACATGAGAAATTTAAAATATTGGCTTCTGCAGCTAACTCTGTCGTCTTCACCTTCATTTTCCTGCTTGTTCATAATCTGGAAAAGAAAAACAAGCTTTCCTGCTTTTTCAGGTCCCAAACGATTTCTCAGTTGGGAACGAATTAGTCCAAAGGAAGAGAATATTCTTTCTACACCGGCAAAAGAAGCTACTGCTCTGAATCCAAGTGCTTAAATGACTTCCATCAGTTCACTGGTGTGACTTTCTTTAAAACATCATCAGCAAACATATATGTCTTGAATGGTTCATCCTTAGCTCTGAAGTTTATTATAGTTGGAATTATGGAGTAATGATTGCTGGATGTCCATGTCATAGCCAACTCCTCTTCTTCAGCAGTTCAGGTTTGACTCTGGTACGAGTATTGAGAATATTTGCAAGAAAATGAGCAGGAGATAGTGCTTGTCCCATTCGTTTTTTTAATGCTTGTAATTTAACTCTGTCATTGCATATTTCTCTTTTTAAGATCTCACTCAGTTCCTTCCAAATTTCAACAATGTCAGCAATAAAACAGCTATTTCCCTGCATTTTGTTCAAGGCTACAGAAATAGGCTTCAGGGTACTCAGCATGTCTTCAACATTTCTCTTAAGCCCAATGTTGAGAACTTTGGCCGTGACAGTGCCATCTATTTTTTAACTATTTTGTTCACAAACTGTCATCAGATTAGGCCAGTTCTTGATATAGTGCTCAAAACAGTCCACTACTGAGTTCCATCATACGTCTTCTGGGAGAGTTAACTTGGTTCCTCCCACTTTTTTTAGAGTAGCTGCTGCAAAGTGGTTGTTACAGAAGTATTTTTCAATTTCAACAACATTAGCCTTTATTTCTGTAATAATGAAGTCTTTGGCTAGGAGATGCATCAAATGAGCACTGCAATCGTATGTTATTAGCTTGGGACTCTTTTCACTCTCTTCTAAATAATTTCTTCTCAACTTGGATACATTTGCAGCATTGTCTGTGACCTGCTGCATACTAGACATTTGAATTTTTTTTCACAGTTTGTTATAGCTTTTACTGCTATTTCTTGTAAGTATTCTGCTGTGTGTGCATTTCCTGATGTATCAATTGTTTCTGTAAGGAAGACATTCCCTTCTTCTGTTGCCACACAAGCACATACAACAGGATCATTGTGGACATTGCTCCACCCATCAAGACTCAAGTTAACAATTTTACTCTCTAGACCTTTTGCACACTGCTTAATTTCTCTTTCATACACTTTATCTAGCAATTTGCCTGCGACATCTGCTCTGTTGGGTGGACTGTATCCTGGTCTTAATGACTGAACCATGTTAATGAAGTGTAGGTTCTCAATCATAGAGAAAGGAGAGTTTGTGCATAAACAAACCAGGCAATTTTTTCATCAATTACCTTTTTTTGTAATCTGCTGGTTCTTATCACAAACTTATCTATGGTTGTTTCTGGATGATGGAAAAAAATTTCTTTTTGCACAGATGATATACTGTGGCTATGTAACATACATGATGTGACTGAAACACTATCATTGGCAGATAACTGTGAAACTATAGAAAATGATGGTGATCTTGAAGGTAGATAGTCTTCTGAAACCTGTATGTTGAGGATGGATTCTCCTAAACAAAATAAGTCAATGCAGTTATTTAATTATTATTACCATACTGCTCATTTAGTATTATTCATTGCATTCACTGATACTCAGTTCTACTTTAAAGGTGAAATTGTAAAAGGAAGATCTGCCTGTTTCAGCGATTTATTTTTTAACACAACTGCTTCTAAAATGACAGTACCATAGACAGTACCAAAAACTGTATTTTTGGCTCAAACATGAGAATTCAAGAATAGTCCAGAAGGAAGAAAGGCAGCCCTTAAGAAAGAAGTATGAAATTAAAAAGTTTACCAACCTGAAGATCCTGCATGTTCAGACATGTTCCTTTCATCATCTTCAACACAGTTTCCTCTTGAGAAGGAACACTTCTCATGATGTTGTTTTATTTGGGTAACCAGGCCTTGCATTTCTTTGTTGCACTGTTTGCATTTTGCACGCATGCCTGTCTTAACCACAGGTAGAGGAACTTCATTAAAATATTTCCAAACTGGGTCTATTTTATGGCCTGCTGCCATTATAGGTTTTCCCTTCTAGTGAGAGAATGGTATGGTAGTTCTCAAATCAATGAAGGCTACACTCAGAAAGACCTCAGGACTTCTGGAATATGCTGCTCAAACAGTTTCACTTTTGTTTTTACTGCCTGTCCCTCCCTTCTCATATTTATCTCCAGACTTCTTCTCCATGGTCAGATCTATTCCACCCCCAACAATCTTCTATTCATTAAACTTTTTGAAACTTTGCACTTTTAGAGAGAGGTAAGGAATTGATTCTGTGTACAGAAATTTGCAGAGGGACAATAGGGTTGAGGTCTGTTATTTCTCACCTCTCTCTATATATTTATTTATTTAAAACATTTTTGCTGTTAACAAGCATGTTATCTCTGGAGACGCAAATCCACAGTTTGAGAACTGCAAAACTAAGCATCTCTGATGGTATCTTCTAGACTGAGCCCCATTGAGTAGATAGAAAGATTAACCTAAATAATCTATAAGAAGGCCATGGAACCCCATAAGATTGGGTCCCTAATCCATGAACTATTGGAACTCATTTACAAAACTTTTCTTAAACATTACATGAATATATTATCTCATACTATAGAATTAGAATTTATAAGCCCTATTCCATGATGAGATATCTTTGAACTATAATGTATCTTAATTAAAACTACTGTATCTTTAGATAGGTTTTTCCCTCAAAAAGCATTTTATCAAAAAAATCTGATTTAAATAAAAAAAATCTGATTTTTTTTTTTTAAAATCATTGATTTTTATTCACCCTGAAATGGACTAATGCCCGACCTTGCAAAAGTTGAAACTTTCTGCAGATGCCTGAGTCACTGGATTCCTTTCCAAGGGTGTTCCCAGGCTAGGCCATTGCACTCACCTAGACATTTGCTCTGTGATGTCCAAGTGTTCCACCATGCCGGTGCAGTCAGAAGTGGCAGAACAGTCTGCTCCTTTGGGAGTTGTCAGCAAACAGAGAAAGAAATTAACACAAGTGAATTGTCTCAAGGGTGAAGGTAAGGCTCTTTTTTCAGAGTGCTTGTGTTTAGCTGTGGCCCCAACTAGGCTCACGGGCTAATATGTCAACTTGATGAGGAGCTTCAAATGCTTTTTAAGTTAAAAAAGATAATGGTCACTCAGGGTATACACTTCTGGTTTTCCCATTTAATCCAGTCTAGATGTTGCATATTTGATCTTTCAAAACTACACAAGATACAATTAGCCTGATCCTGCAAGGTCTTTAGCATCATCAACTCTCAGTAAAGTCAATGGGAGTTGAAGATACTCAGCACCTCAATATTTGGCCCATTAACATCAGTGGAAGTTGAGGGAGTTCAGTGCTTTTTGGGAATCTTCTTATAGAGTATCAGGAATGACAGTGAGGGAACACGACTCATTACTTTCAGAGGCTTGCCAGGTTCTAATTCAAAGAACAAATCCACTCTAAACATGGTTTCTCTAGAATTTCAGTTTAAAAGTAGTAGATGTCAGAAGACCAAAAGAGCATGACCTCAGGGAACAAGCAGGTAGATTGTTAGGCCTAATTCTGCAAGAGTGCGAACTTTGAAAAAAGATTGTCATAATAATCTGAGAATTTGGGATTTCTGGGGGGGAGCTGAGAGGGGGAAACCCCTGGAATTCATACCCTGATTCCTTGCAGGGATTCTGGACTTGCCAGAGGATTATGCCTTTGTAGAAAGGACATAAAGGTCCCTTGCCTGTTGGTGTGCCCCTGGGGATAAACCAAGAGCTAGTATTGTCAATTTCCTGAAATTTATTGTTAATGAACTTGTTATGCAAAAAAGCTAGGGAGAGGAGAGAACTCTGGTGGGGTGCTTTGAATGCTAAGATCATGATTTTTCAGAATCTCATTAGAGATGTTGAGTGCAGGACTGCCTTTAATCATTCAAGAAACATGGCAAAAAGGCCTTAAATACTATATGGAGGTTTCAGCCATGTCTCACGTAAAGCACCGAGAGAAGACTATAATTAGTAAAAGTCTCAAAAGGTAGAAAACTTGCTTGATAGGCTCCAACAAGATTATCTGCCTCCTCTCACTACTTGCTTGGGTTTAAAAACAAACAAACGACATTTGTGATCTCTAATGAACTCCTAACAGACTTAACTATCCAGAACTAATGGCCTGTGGATTAAATTTCTCTCCCTATTTCCTTTTTTCTGTTGGGCTCCTAGAATTCTAAATGTCTAATGTGCTCTAATTTGTAAACCCATGGGGGGAAAGTACTGCAATTTACCTTAGCAAAGAGAGAGCACAGCAGATTGCCATCTGGCAAAGATTGCATCCTGTTCTTTTCTTGCTCCCTTCAGGGATAATCCATTAGGTGCCATAATCCAATTCAAGACTTCTTGCCCTTTGAGTACTCCTCAGTGGCTAAAACGCCCTGTTTAAATTATATCGGCTAGCTACTTAAGGAGGAGGACTTGAGATTCTTGATCTTTAGCTGCTTCATCATTGTCAGGAAGCCCAGCTCCCTCAATGTAAAATCCAACACAGATTATGCAGGAACTTCCCAGTAGCTAGACTGAGTACTACCAAGATCCTGGAGTAAGGTTTTTTAAATGAATATAATGGCTTATTAGTGTCTGATCTTTCTTCATTGGTGCTATATCCACAGACCTGGCCAATACAGAGAGTTGCAGTGAAACTCTGGTGTGGTTATATTGGCTGAAAGAACAGATTCTTTGGGTGTACTTATTTCCTGACAGTGCTATTTGCCATGGTTTGATCAACTAGTCATAATGTAGAGTGCATTCAGTGACTTTCTGTGCGTACAGCTGAATGTCTGTCTGCTATGCTCTGCATGGTATTTAAACTTGACCACTTTTCCGTCTACCACCCATCTCTCCTTCCTCCCTTCCCCCATTGAGTTGCTCATAAGCCAGTGTTGATAAGATGTCAGATGTTAACAAAATATGTATGAGGTATACAGTGGTCTCAAAGAACTGCAAGTATATCCATTGAATCTTCTTTAATAAGTGTTATAGTTTGGTTTTGGGGGGCTGCGTATGTGGCCTGGTCCATGTATCTGCGGAACCTCTCTGTTAAAGGATACCCCGCAGATACTGTTGTCTCAATCCTTGCCTACCTGGCGAGGACTTGTTGTGCTTGATACTATGGTGTATATCAGTGGGCTGACCGAAGCAAAATATTAGATTGTCCACCTTCAAGTAGCAAAAAAACAACCCCCCACCCATTCCTCCTCCCTCCGTAAGTGCTGGAGGGAGGCCCGGGAGATGCAGGGGAGCGCGGGGCCGGGGTGAGTGTGAGTCCGGCCTGGCCCCGAGCAGGCAGGACTCAGGCGCGGTACCTGGAGGGAGAGTAGGGGGGGCGGCCCGCGGGGCCAGGCGGTGGCTGTTCTCCCCACCTGGGCAGCGGGACTCGGGAGCAGCCGCTGCTGCAGCTCCCATTGCCACGGGGGGAGGAAGCGACCGCTGGCCAAGCACGTGGCACTCAGTGGCTGCGGCTCTGGCGGCCATGAACCCCCCTAGCCTGGGCCTGCTGCAGGGACCCAGCAGTGCACATGCTGCGCCCAGCCCCTGGCCAGTCGCGTCTGGGCTGGCTGCCCAGCTGGTGCAATCCCATGGGCGGCCCCAGAGGGGGGCAGCAGGCCCCAACCCCCCCATTCCGCTCAGGTCCCGCTGGGGAACAAGCGGGGCTCCCGATGCCTCCGCCTCGGGGCTGCCCGTGGGATTACACCAGCTGGGCAGCCAGCCCAGACACGATTGGCCAGGGGCCGGGCATAGCGTGCGTCTGCTGGGTCCCCACAGCAGGCCCGGGCTCCAGAGCCGCAGCCGCCAAGCGCCACATGCTTGCCCGCTTCCTCCCCCCGCGGCAGTGGGAGCTGCAGCAGCGGCTGCTCCCGAGTCCCGCAGCCCAAGTGGGGAAAACAGCCACCGCCTGGCCCTGCGGGCCACTCCCCTCCTCTCCCTCCAGGTACCGTGCCCGAGTCCTGCCTGCTCAGGGCCAGGCCGGACTAACACTCACCCTGGCCCTGCACTCCCCTGCGTCTCCCAGGCATGGCGTGCTTGGGAAGAGGCGGGGATTTGGGGAGGGAGCCAATGGGGCAGTGAGGGGGCAGGGATTTGGGGAGGGATCCAATGGGGGAAGGAGGTGGCGGAGTCAGGGCAGGGGGGAGCGCGAGCCCTTCTGGGCTCCGCCTGTGCGCAGGAGCCTTGCTTGTTTGTTCCGTGCATTGGTCGGGACGCGGGACAAACAAGCAAATATCGGGATGTCTGGTCACCCTAATGATGTGGGACATTGCACCTTTGTTATTGCTGTTGATTTCAGTAAAGTGGTGGATCCAATTCTGGATCAATCAGCATATATTTCCCTCTCTCCCCCAGTAGGAATTCTAGAATGCGCCAGGTGATCCAGTTTTGAGTCTGCATGAACCTTGGATGCTGTGTAATCCCACAGCCCACGATTATTCTTTCTTTTCTATAGTATAGTCCAGCTACTCTCATCTAGGTTACTTTATAGTAACCCCTTATTTGTTTGGATTACAGCATTGGAACAACTGCTGTGAGATCATGCACATGTACTTATTTCTTTGGCCCTCATTGGGCATACCCCTGTGACAATGCGGTTCTGGCGGAACCCAACTGAGAGTGCCAACTCAGGACAAATTGCTCAAATAGGGCAGTTACAGCCCAAGACTGGGGTTTTTTCCACCTCTAAGGCAAACCAAACCAGCCAGACTAAGAGGACTCCAGTCTCACCCCACTGGCTAACTGCAAGTCTCACAAGCAATCTCCTTAGACACTCCAGTTTCCCAGTATTACCACCAGTACCACTCGTTATGGGGACAAATGGTTATGAAAACCAATACCCCAGTAAAAGAAAAAGGTTCTCCTGATCCCAAAGGACCAAGCCCCAGACCCAGGTCAATATACTAATCAGATCTTACCCACAAATCACGCTGTTGCCAATCCTTTAGAATCTAAAATCTAAAGGTTTATTCATAAAAGGAAAAAGATAGAGATGAGAGTTAGAATTGGTTAAATGGAATCAATTACATACAGTAATGGCAAAGTTCTTGGTTCAGGCTTGCAGCAGCGATGGAATAAACTGCAGGTTCAAATCAAGTCTCTGGAATACATCCCCAGCTGGGATGGGTCCTCAGTCCTTTGTTCAGAGCTTCAGCTTGTAGCAAAGTTCCTCCAGAGGTATGAAGCAGGATTGAAGACAAGATGGAGATGAGGCATCCGCCTTATATAGTCTTTTCCAGGTGTAAGAATACCTCTTTGTTCTTACTGTGGAAAATTACAGCAAAATGGAGTCTGGAGTCACATGGGCCAGTCCCTGCATACTTTGCTGAGTTACAAGGCGTATCTGCCTTCTCTCAATGGGTCCATTGTATAGCTGATGGTCCTTAATGGGCCATCAAGCAGGCTAGGCAGAGCTAACACCAGTTTGTCTGGGATGTCACCCAGCAGCATAGCATAAGTTTGAAATACAGACAGTATAGAGCCAATATTCATAACTTCAACTACAAAAGTGATACACACATATAGACAGCATAATCATAACCAGTAAACCATAACCTTGTCTTAGACACCCCATTTGACCCCCTTTATACAAGATTTGGGTGCCACTACAGGACCTTGGTTGCAACAATGATCTATATGGTCCCAGATTATATCAATAACGTCACAACCCCTCTTACCTGTATTAAGTTGTTAAGTACCTCTTTACTCTCTGATCCTGCATTTTTAGCATATCTACAAAAAGGAGCTTGAAAGTTTTGAGACTAATGCTCTAACTGTTCCCCATGTCTCGGTTCTCCTTCGAGGAGTGTTCCTGTGGGTGCTCCACTTCAGGTGAGTGTGTGCCCCAGTGCCATTAATTGGAGAATTTCAGCACAGCGCTCGTCTGAGTCGCGCATGCGCTCTCCCCGTCTCAAGCCATTGTCAGTGCCTATCTAGCACTACATGATCAGACCCTTCTCAGTTCCTTCTCAACTGTCCTCGGCCTGAGATGGAGCTCCCAGCAGAGTTACACTTGATAGTTAGCTTTAATCTTAGAATAGCCTATTTAGTACTCTATTTAGATTTAGTTAATCCTTTCTCTCCATTTCTTTCTTTTTTCTCTTAATTTCCCTCCCTTCTTTACCCACATTTGATTACCGTTTAGAGTAGTGCACCCTTATGGCGGACCCACTACAGTTCAAACCATGGCCAGTTCACCAGGCTTCAAACACTGCCTTTCTTGACGGGAGGTGATCCCTGTCTTCGATGGACACTCCCAGTGTGTCTGGTGCCTTGGTGAGATACACGTCCCACAAAAGTGCTCTCACTGCCATGCCAGGAAAGTCAGAGATCTGAAACTCAAACTTCTTCTAATGGAGAAGTCATTGCGCCTGGCATCTGACTCCAGACAGCAACTTCATCTGGACACTGGTCTCCAATTACCCCTTCTGAAAAACAGAATTCACCTTCTTCACAGAGGAAGGCTCCATCCTCTAAAAAGGTGGCAAGGAAACAGGCATCACCTTCTCCTCTAAAAGAGCCACCGAAAAAGAAACTGTCTCCAGCTGTGTCCTTGGTACCATCTGCGCCACACTAAGTACATACGAGGCACCAGGATCCTCCGGTACCACACATACTAAGAAAGCTAACGACCCCAAGCGGACAGGCTCGGAGTCGAGAGCCAAAGGGAAGCTTATCTCCACCACGGTACTGATGGAGCCACCTACACATGCGACACTGATACAGTGGCTATGGCGCCACCTTCAGGTCCCATAGCTCAGAGTGCTCAGATGTTAGCACCAATGCCTACAATTACAACGGTGCCAGTGGCACTGATCGCTTCGGTACTGAAACCATCGGTACCACACCATTTCCTTCACCACAAAGACCTACTTGTCTTATCAACACCAGACTCACCACTCTTTGGCACCAATGTTACTCCAGTATGCACAGTACCATGTCAACCCAGCTCATCTCTGTCCCCTCCATTTCCAGCAAGGATGAAGATGATGACGAGGAGGGTGTTAACTCATCATGCCACTCCTCTTCATCCAAACTAGTTGGACATTAGGTCCACCTGTACAGCCCAAATATCACCATAGGGCTGACACCAGACATGGTATGGGCAACTATGGCTGCCACCACCTATGCTAGTCCCTACTGGGACCCCTAGGGGGCATACAGGAGACAATACCCAGGCCCCTGAGCTCCTACAGAGAGAGGAATAGATCTCCCCCACCACCCTCAGTGGCTGCACCATCAAAGCTCCCTGAGGAGAGTTTTGAAGAACAGAAAGAGACCCTGGTACAAGAAACTACCTCAGCAAACAGCATTTCTTCTTCGAGTGCTGTCCCTGTGGGTGCTCCACTTTAGGTGTTCGTGTGCCCCTGCGCTCGTAGTCGGAGACTTTTGGTAGCCGTGCCTGGTTGGGTCACACATGCGTGGTCCCTGCCTCGCGCTGCTGCAGGCAGTTAACTGACCCTGTGCGACCAACCCCCACTCAGTTCCTTCTCTTCCGCCCTTGGCTCCGAGTAGGAGCAATCAGGAATGCCTTACTGCTTTGTAGTTAATTAGTTACAGTCAGTTACTTGGTTTCCTCGTTAGCAGCTACTTAGCTTGTTTCCCTTTTCTTTTCTCCTTGGTTTATTAAAAAAAAAAAGCAGCCCTCACGGCCAGGAACTTCAGAAAAACAGCTATTTTAAGGGCGAAAGCCCCCCCCACCCCTCCCAACGGGAATGCCCAGTTTCCCGGGTTTTCAGCACCTTGCCTCCAGGCTCGCAGTGCCTGTCCCTGATAGCCAAGGTTGGTGTGTTTCCTGCCTGAGCGAAGCAGGCATGCCACAAAGTGTTGCATTGCCTCAGGCTCACGGCCAGAATGGCACAGAGTGGAGAAGTCTCTCATACGTGCATCGGGGCATGAGGCTCAGGGACTTCCTTCCCTCACTTTGCCAACTGCGGCTTCAGACAGGGGTCCTTTCTCCAACCCCACATCAGAGTGCCCTCCGGGCGTCACTCAAGGAAGCACCCGTGACCTGGGTCCACACTGCAGGAATCGGCAAAAATCAAAACAAAAAAGCACACAGCTGCCGGCGGATAATAACAGTACCAGCTGTGCTGTCAGCACCAGGAGCTGGGGTGGCTGAGAGCTCCAGCACCGCTGCAGACAGAGACTCTGCGGGGGATGGCTCCGGTGCAGGCACTGAGGCAGGTCAGAGCCCCATGCCTCCATGCCACAATCTACAGCTGCTTCGTGGGTAGGCATCCAGTATCTGCACCGCCTGGGCCGTCAGTGCTGGGAGCCAAGGTGGTGGAAAACCCCAGCACCGCTAGAGCCAAAGACTCTACAAGAGCAGGCTCCGAAACAGGCAGTAAGGGGAAATCAAAACCCTGTGCCTCCACACTGCGATGTATATTCATTCCGCGGGCAGGCATCTAATACCAGCACTGGGTGTGCTGTCAGCACCGGGAGCTGAAGTTGTGGAAAATCCTGGCACTGCCGGCACCGCTAGAGCCAGAGACTCTACAAAAGCGGGCTCCGACACAGGCACTAGGGGGAAATCAAAATCCTGTGCCTCCGCACCACGATCTACAAACAGCGGCATGGCGCTGCTACAAAAGGTGACTTCTTCAAAGGAGCACCTGACATTCACAGAGGTGCAGCCAGCAGCGCCGCCTTCTCCTCCTCCGCAGCCCTGGCACCGGCAAGGAGGCAGCCACAGGGGCCAATCAAACCAGCACAGCAGCAGTTCCTCAGGCAGAGGGTTCTGGTATTCGGCTCTGCCCCGATCCCCCTATCTGCGGTACCAATACGAGAATGACACCCTCGGCACCAAGTCTCCCCAACACCACTTGCTGTCTCACTCCTTATTTGAAGGAGGAAGATGAGGAAGAACAGGGAACTATTCCCTCACTGGCTCCTATCCATCAGGAGTCAGTCAACCCTGGAGACTCTCCTGGGGCATATTATGCTGTCCCCGGGTACTTACAGTGGCCCCTTTGCTGTTCCCATCCCAATGGGCATACTGGAATCCATGAGTCGTATGCCCCACACAAGGAGGACTGTCCACCATGACCAGACCCAGCACACAGTAATTCCCCACAGCTTCTGTAACCCTCAGTGATACTAAGGGAAGAGGAGGAAGAACCCCCGCTCCTGCAGGGACATCACCTACCCACTTGCCATCACTGTCCACGGAGGACACCTTTATGCCCCCTCCCCCTAATATAGGGGATGATTTCAAACTATGCCATGGCTTATTTGAGAGGGTGGCCCTCTCTGGACATCTCCCTTGAGGAGATCCCCATGATACAGCATGGGCTAATGGACTTTTCGCATACATCCACTTCGTTTAAAAAAAAATTGCCCTTCACATGAATGAAGCACTGATGGACCCTGTAAGGGTCATTCTGTGGACCCCTGTGGCTGCCCCTCCAGCCGGCGGGAGGTCCAACAGGAGGTGTGTACCAACAAAGGGCACAGAGTTCGCATCCAGCGCCTAATTTCTTAATGATAGACGTAGTCCAGCGACATAGCATGCAACAACAGCCCAGAAACACAGCTCATGATAAGGACTGGAAAAGACTGGGTCAGTTTTGGCAATAAGGCTTACTCCTTGGCTACACCTCACCTCCGCATAGCCATCTGTGCGACATTACTAACGAAATACAACTATAGAAACTACACAAAAATGTCCAAATTGATTAATTTTATTGCCAAGGACAAGGGAGAACAATTTGCAGCACTTGATTCTGAGGACAGGGCTGCAACATCTGTGTCGATGGTGGTGTAATGAGAAGGGCCTCTTGGCTCTATCTTTCTGGCTTCCCTGAAGAGGTGCAATCCACGGTGGAAGACTTGCAGCCCAAATTATTCGCCAGAAAGACAGATGACTCACTCCACTCACGGACTCACAAGCGACTCTCCGATCCTATAACCCCAAACTCAAGAGGAAACAGAGGAATTACTTTACATCCCAACGATACCACTGGCCAATGTATTCACAACAACAGCGGTGATTTGACTCTCAGAGTCGCAGACACAGGCCCTGATGGGACAACAATCTACTTCTCAAGTTGCTGCATCCCAACCATCAACCTCCCCGAACAAGAACTCCGCTGATGGAGACCAATACTGAACCTCTAATAATTCAACAGGTTCATCAGAAACACAACGATTCAAGATGGTCACACTATACATTATAAGTGACTGTCTGCTAAAAGCGTCAACCTAGCAGGCAGCATTGCAAGCCACCGAACAGGTGGTAACCCTCTTCACGAATCTGGGCTTCCTAATAAATACCAACCAGCCCACTGTAACAACAGTGCCAGAGTTGGACTTCATTGGAGCCTACCTCAACTCTATCGAGGCCATAGCCTTATTAACGAGACAACGTTCTCTCACTCTCACCAGCCTCATACCCACTGTGCGAAATAGCCCACAGGTATCTGCCAGGACTTGCCCCCAACTCCTTGACCACATGGCAGCTACAACATTTGCTGTCAGACACAACAGATTAAACATCCATTGCCTACAAGGAAGGCTATGTATCATCTTTATTCCACACAGGCACATCATAAACAAGCACCGATACCGGGCAAAATAAAGGACTCCCTTCTCTGGTGGGTAAAACCGACCAACGTATGCATTCATTCAGACCACAAATGCCTCACCCTTGGGATGCGGAGCACACCTGCACCCACATTCTATACAGGGCCGCTGGTCCCCTGCAGAATCCCTTTGACATATAAACCCATTGGAACATCAAGCTGTCCGCAACACTTGCTCCCAATTCCTGCCACTCATCTGGCTATTTGAAGCCTTAGCTGGTATGTATTATATATACAGGCAAGGGAGAGCACACTCACAGTCCCTCTGTGTGCAAGCCATAAAACCCTGACGATGGTGCATCAGACACAATATCCACACCACCACAGCAGATACCTCGGCAGACAAATTTCTCAGGACCGCGAAGGGAGCTCGATAGCACAGGACTCCTGCATGTATTTCAACACTGGGGGTTCCCCACAGTAGACCTTTTTACAAACTGCACAAAATACCAAACACCCTTGATTTCGTTCCAGTGCAGGTTTCGGTGTGCAGTCATTAGGCGATGCATTCCTCCTTGGGTGGAACGCTCCCCTTCTCTATGCCTTCCCTCCTATTCCTCTCTTGAACTGAGTGATCCACAAGATCAGGCTGGATGGGCCACAGTAATTCTACTAGCATGATCCTGCCAAACTATGGTATCCTTACCCCTTCAACATGACCATGTGTCCATGAATCGCACTCCCACTTCTGTCTCACCCGCTGTCCCAGGACTCGGGCCGTGTCCTGCATCCACAGAAACTCCATCTCAGAGCATGGCTCCTCCATGGCTCACGGAACCTGAGCTAATCTGTTCAGAGGAGGTACAAAATATACTGTTACACAGTTGAACAGAAATGAACTGTCACCCATACACCCTGAAGTGGAGACGAGTTAAGGCCTGGTGTCAACTAAAACGGATGACTTCCATCCCAGGGACATTACCCCTATACTGCGTTACCTATTAGAACTCAAACAGTCAGACCTATCCATGAGCTCAATAAAAGTCCATCTACCTACCATCAAAACATTCCACCCCAAGGTGGATTGTCATCCCGTCATTACCCATTTACTGACCAAATGTTTCCTCAGAGGACTCAATAATGCCTACCCTGAACTACGTGAGCCTACTACACCATGAACCCAGTCCTTCGGATCCTCACCTCTTCCCTGTTTGAACCCATGACGACATAATCACTGCTACACCATTCTATGAAAGTAGCATTTCTTGTGGCAATGATATCCGTCAGACGTATGGGAGAACTGTGGGCTTTCATGGCGGAACCCCCATACATGGTCTTCTTTGAGGATAAAGCCTCCCTCAGACCACACCCTTAAACCCTACACAGATAGAACACATTACACACTTCATAATCTTGATGTTTGGATGGCATTGGCTTCTTACATATACAGGACTAAACCATCCCATAAATCACCCAGACTGTTTCTATCTATCACTGAAAGCTCCAAAAGGAGCACCATCTCTAAACAAAGACTTTCCAAGTAGATCCATAATCACACAAAACTCTGCTATCGTCAGTGCGACTGCCAATCCCTCATGGGGATTTGCTCACATCTCACTAGAGCCTTAGAAGCCTCCTTAGCTTCCCTGCACAATGTACCTATCATGGACATTTGTAGAGTTGTTACCTGGGCCTCAGCCCATACCTTTAGACAGCACTATGCTTTAGAGCAACAGGCAACATCTGATACTTCCTTCAGATGCTCTGTACTATTGGAGGTCACGACTTCAACTCTGAAGCCCCTCCTTCCATTGGAGGGCACTGCTCTGAAGTCACCTAAAGTGGAGCACCCACAGGGAAAGCACGTGAAGAAGAAGAGGAGGTTACTCACCTTGTGCAGTAACTGAGGTTCTTTGAGAATATGTGTCCCTGTGGGTGCTCCGCTACCTTCCCTCTTCCCCTTTACTTTGGAGTTTCCTTATTAGTCTCTGAAGTAGAGAGGGAACTGAGTGGGGGTTGATCACACATCATTGGTTAACTGCCTGCAGCAGCATGAGGCAGGGACCACACATGTGTGACCCAACTGGGCATTGCTACCAAAAGTCTCCAACTAAGAGCACAGGGGCGCACGGAAACCTAAAGTGGAGCACCCACAGGGACACACATCTCAAAGAACCTCAGTTACTGCACCAGGTGAGTAACCTTCTCTTCCTCTTCTTCTCTAGATGAGGCCATAATGCCTCCACCACCCACAATTGTAAATGATTTCAAACACTTCCAGGAGTTGTTCAAAAGAATTGCTGATTCCCTAGAGATCCCCCTAGAGGAGGTTCCAGAGTCCCAACATAAATTACCAGACAGTCTGCAAATCTGCAAACATCATCTTCATCAAAGATCGCACTTCCGGTAAATAAACTACTTATGGAACTGGCTAAAAACATATGGCAGACCCTGACAACAATCCCGCCCACTTGCAAGAGAACAGATACAAAATGTTATGTCTCCTCAAAGGGGATGGACTTTTTATTTTCTTACCCCACACCAAATTTATTAGCGGTTGACGCCATCAGTGAACGAGGCAGACACACCACTCCAGATCCACCCCCTATGACAAAGAGTGGAAATGGTTACCCCTCTTTGGCTGCAAAGCTTATTATTCGGACACTCTTCTTTTTCTGATTCCCATTTATGCTGTACTGATGGTGAATTATAACTATATAAATTATTCTAAACTGTCAAATTTTATTGAACACATACCAGAGGACAAAAGAGAACAATTCAAAGAGCTCATTGTGGAGGGCCATCTCCTAGCTAAAACTGCCCTACAGGCATCTCTAGATGCAACAGACATGGCGACATGTTCCTCAGCTACAGTTATAGTTATGTGTCGGGCTTCATGGCTTCACCTGTCCAGCTGCCCAAGAGAGGTACAATTGACTGTGGAGGATCTCCCCTTTGATGGTCAGAAGTTGTTCGCTGTCAAGACCAACAAGTCCCTTCACACCTTGAAGACCTCGAGGGTGACCCTTCACTCCCTTGTGATATACACACCTGCACAGAGAAAAAAACAGGAAATACTCTTTGACCCAGCATGCAAGATCTGTTCCATATGCCCAACAACAGAGACAAAATGATACACAAAGCACAGACAGAGACCTCCAAGGCATCAACCACTTCTGGCTCAATCATTGGCATCCCAGCAACCCTCTGCAAAACAACAATTTTGAGGGTTTCATCGAGGACCTGAGAGACCTCCCCCATTCCTCAGTGCTGACACCATTACTGATCATCCCCCGTTTTGGACACCATCTGACCCTTTTCTGCTCAGTGTGGAAGACCATGACCATGAACAAATGGGTTCTTTGATACTGTTCACCTCCATCCTCCCTCCCCGTCTCTCTTCAGGGACCCCTCTCACGAGCATCTTCTACAAAAAGAAGTAAACCACTTCCTACATTTGGGCACTGTGAAACTGGTACCATCACAACACAGAGGGAAGGGTTTTTATTCTCACTGCTTCTGAACCCAGAAAAAGTATGGAGGATGGAGACCTAGTCTCAACCTCAGAAAACCCAACAAATTCATAAGGGTCCAATGGTTCAGGATGGTCACATTAGCAACAATACCAGCACTGGAACAGGGGGACTGGTTCTAGGCCGTCGACCTTCAAGATGCCTATTTCCATGTAACTATACATCCCGCTCACAGGAGCTTCCTCAGATTTACTCTGGGGACAGAACATTTCGGGTTTTTGATAGCACTGCGGATGTTCTCCAAAGTTCTTGCAGTAGGGGCGGCATACCTCCACAAGGGGGTAATAATATTTCCCTATTGGGATGATTATTTACTAAAGTCCCCCACCCAGGAAGATGCCCTGGATATTACTCATGGGCCAATCTCTGTATTTTCATGGCTGGGACTACAAATAAACATACAAAAATAAACGCTGACTCCTGTATGAAACTGGATTTTATTGGAGCCCAGCTTGACGCCCTGGAGGCCAAAGCATCACTACCACCAAACAGATTAATCACTGTAGTCAATCTGATTTCAACAGTACTGAACAGCCCACAGATATCGGCAAGAACCTGCCTGCAACTATTAGATCATATAGCAGCAACCACATTTGTGGTATGACACGCAAGGCTTCACATGTGCTGCGGTCAGGGATGGCTAAGAAGCATTTACATTCCACACAGACACAGCCTGAACAAGTGCCTCACCATGTCACTCAAAGTCAAACACTCTTTGCACTGGTGAACTCAACCCCACAATGTGTGTGTTGGAGTCCCTTTCACACAGACTCCAACTTCGATGATACTCACAACAGATGCCTCCTTGATAGACTAGAAAGGCTCACTTACAGCACCATATAAATCAGGACAGATGGCCCCTTCTAAGGCATTGTTGTATATTTACCCTCTAGAATTATGTGCAGTTTGTAATGCGTGCTTGCACTTTCTGCCCTTGATCAGGAACGAGACCATAAGGGTACTGCATGTTTCATAGAAACTGACAGGAGGAGTAATATCACACTCCCTATGCACCGAAGCCATGAAACTATGAAACTATGGAACNTGTGGGTGCTCCACTAGCCAGCCTCCTCCCTTCTACTTTGGAGTTCAGTCTATAGATTCTGTGGTAGAGAAGGAAATGAGGTGCTATACCCGAGGAGAGTGCATGCGCAACCCAGACAAGCACTGCTGCTGAAATTCTCCGATCAAAGGCGCAGGGATGCACATTCACCTGAAGTGGACCACCCACAGGGACACCCATCATAAAGAACCTCAGTTACTGTATGGGGTGAGTAACTTTCACTTCTGTGGGATACCACCATTCATGGATGTATTATTGCATATCTTCATTTTTTAAAGATTCCCTAGCAGCAGAAATCAAAGCTCTTGAGGAGTATCCTCCCCGGAGGAACTGCAGACCCTTAGCCCTTAAAATACAAGGTCAACAAGCATCACATGGGGAGTACAAAATTTCCCCTATTTTGCTTAAAGAAGGGCTATTGGGAATCATGTGAAAAGCCAGCAAACTGTTGTCTTATAGATTGAAACAAAAAGTTAATCAAAATAAAATTGCTGCTATTTTGGCAGCAATAACAAAGTACACACAACACAACTGTTACCCTTCCAAGGGTTTCACTATGCTAGGGTGTTCTCAGGAATTCCCTGAGAGCAGGGCATCTTCTCCATCTGATAAGTGATTGACACAAGCAGTTCAAACACACAACACCTTTTATTAACTCAAAAATCCTTATTTCAGTAAGCTAAAAGCAAATTGCAGTTATATACAATCAAAGGTGATGCTGAATGGGCAGCATGACCATCCCGCTTCCAATGGCCAATCATCCATGGGTCATCTTGGGAGAATGATTTGTAACAGTGGCTCTTGCTAGAAGTTCTTAAGCAGCGTTCTCTCTCTCTCTCTCTCTCTCGTTTCCTTGCTCTTGTTTATCTTTATAGATAAGACTTTGGATGTGTGCCAACACTGTGGTTAAGCACTTGCTGTTGCACTCAATTTCATGACCTGCTGCCTTATCACAATCATTTTTCACAGAAATTGTTGTTTTTCTGCTCCAACTTGATGCCTGCTTGATCTGCCCACTTTTAGTTAATGGTGGTAAGGGTTTCAAAATGGACTAACTCTTGTTTTCCACTATCAATCCCCTTCTTGATGATTGATTATATTTACATTTGCTCAAGCATCACCTACTAATGAGTTCAGTGGGTGTTTGCCTTTGTCCAGCATTGGCTCAAGAGTCTCAAAGAGACCGAGCAGATATTTCTTCTTGTTGGCACAATACCTCACTGCCCCCAACCTTGCCCTATCAGGGCTGCATACCCTTCTTTGCAAGTTACTCCAGTGCATTTAAAATGCATATGCTGCAACTGCTTAAATTTGCTTTTGATCCAGCAGATCAAAAGAAAAATCATGATTACCACCAGTACCTAGAATACCAAGATCACCATGATAGGATGCAGAATTCTATTAAAGAATCCTGTTACTGTAGGAGACCATCCCCAAAACACCTTCCACCATTTATGTTCTGTAGCCCTTTTCACTCACTCCACAACTTGTTCAGTTTCATTAGCTGAGTGATGTACAGTGATCATGACTCTGTGTGCACTTTCCTGAGCCTTTTGCAATTACTTTTGAAATTCAACATGCTGTAACAAAATTGTTTAACTAAGCTTACATTCATTCCCAGTGGCACTGGGTTAATACTGTTATACATTTGATATTGAATGTTAAGTTCTTCTTTTGTTATGCTAGGTAACACAAAATTAAAATCACACCTGTTTACTGCAATTACTTGACACAAACATTGGTTCTCATTAGGATTATGAGTTACACCAACTTCTAATATACACACACACTTGTTACTATATACATGACCACAGACCCATTCAATTGAAAAGATTCAATTGATAGTGGCATTTTCCTTTTTCTGAATTCAAGCAAATACCATATAGCTGTACAGCATCATTATTACAAATGCACCCAGCCCCACATCCTTCCATACAAGCTTCAAGTTCTACTGTTTTCCACATAGAGGTTTTGTTCATGGCCCATAGCCTATGCTCCATTGGCTGCATTATGCTATTATAAATTTTTAGCCCTAATGCTCGTTGTGGCCTCAGTGACCCAGTTTCTTTACATTTTGTCTATTAAGTTTTGTGAATGAAAAGAGGCAGTTGATGTTGTTGTAGACAAGAGCAGTCAAAATAGATTCCTTCCTTGCTATCACAGCAGCTTCCGAACTCAGACCACCATACCAGAATCCAGCATGTACTGATGCCCAAAAGAGCCAGAATGAATAGGACCTTATCTTCAATCACCTGGGTCATGTTTTCTTTATCTCTATAAACAAACAACAGAAAACCTTTCCCCCTTTATAGCGGGAGTATTAAACAACTATATACATGATTATTTTTGCAACCCTTTTTCTGGGTCCTCCTTCCATTGTTTCAGTTGTAAAGAGTGGAACCATTTTGAGACTCTCCTTTTTCCTTGTTGGATATTTAACTGATACACAGTGGAGCTGGCTTTATTGACAATCCAGACAGGTCCCACCCACATTGGACTAAAGACATGAGCTTTTTCTCTGGTATTTTGCCCATTTGCCATTCTTATGGGTATAGGATTTGTCCACTCTCAGACAGTCTCTTAATATTGGCTTTCAGCACAAGAGCTATCTATCTTTTTGTACTAGAAACTGATTTTAGAAGCTGCTGCATCCATTGATGTCTTATTACCCCGGGTTGCAGGCCATCTGGGGGTACTCCCGACCACCATTGCTGAGATAAGCACATGTCCCCTCCGGTCAGGGCCTTAAAAGGAGTTATTCCATGTGATGCCACTTTCCCCTTAATAGCCATTAAAATCAACCAGAATTTTTGATTCCAGTCCTTACCCTATTGGTTTACTATTCCTTAAGGCTGTTTTTATAGTGCTTATGAGCCTTTACTTTTCCTATCTGTATTTTCTGTACCCTTTTTGTTTCTACCTGAAATTGAAGCAGAGGGCTAAATGGAACTTCACTCTCTGCCTCATTAAATCCTGATTATTAGTATTGATCAATGCATAGGTGGCACCTGTGTCTATTAGAATATTTTGACCAAATGTCCCTCCTTCAAAAACCACATACACTGTGGATCTCCCCCAAGTATCTTGTGTTCAGTGTGCCACCAAGCCAGCGAGGTTTTGTGCTGGCACAGGGGAGACTGGGAGCACTCACACACACCCCTCTTGAGAGCAAGAAATAGCTTTCCTGCATGGTTTGCCAATTTCTCTATAGCTCGGGAATCCTCCTCTGTACTTTATTCCTACCACCCCTCCCCATCTTGCCTATCTCAGTGGCCTCCTTTTCTCTGAGGACCATTATCAGAGAAGATTACCACCAATACCTTCTCGGGCTTTTTTATCTTGAGGGTGGAAATGCATCTTTTTGTATCTCTTATACGGACTCTGGTCTTTCCCCTCAATGCTGTTTTTCTCTGTGAAACCAAATTACAGGATCTTCATTTGGAAAGAAAAACTTCAAAGCTTCCCTTTCTGCACTATTAATGTTGTCCCAATAGGGGAGTCCAAAAAAAATTTCTGAACCCATGCACTCTCTCTGTCCCTGTTATCCCAAGCATACTAGATGTCTTAGTCACTGTACCCTTATTTAAGGGACCCATAGATTTACCCAATTTGTTTTGGAGTATAGAGTCTTTCCTTCTGTCCACTGTGATTACCCTGTACAAATATCTAAGGGTATGTCTACAGTATGAGAGTAGTTTGATTGTACTTAAATCGAATATGTGGAATCGATATTACAAAGTCGAACGTGCGTATCCACACTAAGGACAGTAATTCGACTTTGTGAGTCCACCCTAACGGGGCAAGCGTCGACATTAGAAGCGGTGCACTGTGGGCAGCTATCCCACAGTTCCCGCAGTCCCCGCTGCCCATTGGAATTCTGTGTCGAGCCCCCAATGTCTGCTGGGGAAAAAAATGTGTTGAGGGTGGTTTTGGGTAACTGTCGTCATCCAACTGTCATTCCTGCCCTCCATCCCTGAAAGCGCTGGCGGGCAATCAGTTTGCGCACTTTTCTGGTGAGTGACAGTGTGGACACCACAGCACTGCAAGCATGGAGCCCGCTGCGACCATCTCTGCAGTTATGGCCATTGTCAACACCTCGCACCTTATCATTCCAGAGGCAGATGCTGAGAAATCGGGCGAGGAGGCTACGGTAGCGCGGTGAGGACATGAAGTCTGAGAGTGGCACAGACCTCTCACAAAGCACGGGACCCCGCGCCGTGAACATCATGGTGGCAATGGGTCATGTTGATGCTGTGGAACGGCGATTCTGGGCCCGGGAAACAAGCACGGACTGGTGGGACCACATAGCGCTGCAGGTCTTGGATGAATCACAGTGGCTGCGAAACTTTCGTATGCAGAAGGGAACTTTCCTGGAACTTTATGAGTTGCTGTCCCCTGCCCTGAAGCGCAAGAACACCCGGATGCGAGCAGCCCTGTCTGTCCAGAAGCAAGTGGCCATAGCCCTCTGGAAGCTTGCAACGCCAGACAGCTACCAGTCAGTCGTGAATCAATTTGGCGTCGGCAAATCTACCATGGGGGTTGCTGTGATGCAAGTAGCCAACGCAATCGTTGAGCTACTGCTGTCAAAGGTAGTGACCCTTGGAAATGTCCAGGTCATCATAGATGGCTTCGCCACGATGCGATTCCCAAACTGCGGTGGGGCTATCGATGGAACTCACATTCCTATCCTGGGACCGGACCACCAGGCCAGCCAGTACATTAACCGAAAGGGCTACTTTTCAATGGTGCTGGAAGCACTGGTGGACCATAGGGGACGTTTTACAAACATCAATGTAGGATGGCCGGGCAAGTTTCATGACGCTCGTGTTTTCAGGAACTCTGGTCTGTTTAGACGGCTGCAGGAAGGTATTTACTTCCCGGACCAGAAAATAACCGTTGGGGATGTGGAGATGCCTATAGTGATCCTCGGGGACCCAGCCTACCCGCTAATGCCCTGGCTCATGAAGCCCTATACAGGCTCCCTGGACACTGAAAAAGAACTCTTCAACTACCATCTGATCAAGTGCAGAATGGTGGTGGAGTGTACTTTTGGCCGTCTCAAGGGGAGATGGAGAAGCTTACTGACTCGCTCTGATCTCAGCGAAACCAGTATCCCCATTGTTATTGCAGCTTGCTGTGTGCTCCACAGTCTCTGTGAGAGCAAGGGGGGAGACCTTTATGGCGGGGTGGGAGGTTGAGGCGAATAGCCTGGCTGTTGATTATGCCCCACCAGACAGCCGTGCAATTAGAAGAGCCCAGCTGTGCATCCGGGAGGCTTTGAAAGCTAGGTTCCTCAGTAAGCACGGTAACCTGTGACTATTAAGTTTGTTTAAAGAGAAGCTGAACCTGCCCCCGTTTCTTTACCCACTTACTGTTGACTATCCTCTCCAGCTACATACCCCATTCACCCCGTCCTCCCCCATCCAACACAAGTTTAAAAATAAAATAAATGCAACTTTGTTAATGAACACCATTTTCTTTATTACGGATTTCGCAGTAAAGTGTTGAAACTGGGACGCAGACTGTGGTGGGGAGCGGGCGTAGTAATGGAAAGAAAGCTTCTAAACTCGAGGAATGACAGGCTCCTGCTCCTAGAGAGGTCCGCAATGGTGGACTGGTTGTTTCAACGGAGCCTGCCACCCCTCCTTTTCGGGACTCTGTGTGTGGGGGCTATGTGACTTTGTGGCGGGGGAGGACGGTTACAGATCCCCTGCTGCGTGGCTCTGTGATCCAGGATAAGGACCGCAGCATAAGATCTCTATCCGCCCTCCCCCGCCACAAAGTCACATGCCCCCCCGACACAGAACATGAAAACCACCTCCCAGACTGACCAGGGTGCCTAGTGACTGCAATGTGCGTGTGACCTTCTGCTGAACCTGCCCCCGTGTCTGTACCCTGGTAAAGGTGACTGTCCTCTCCAATTACCAGTCCCCTTCCCCCCCTTCAAACACACTCTCCCCTAAAAGAACATGATGGAACAGTAATTAACAGAAACATATCTTTTATTAGCAACTACACAGTTAGGGGATGAAACTGGGACAGGGGCTTGAGTGAGGCGGGAAGGAAAGGACTTATCAAATTTTTGGGAATGAGAGCCTTCTGGTACTTGAGCAGTCTGCAGGGTTGGAGTGACAGTTTTCACGACCCCTGCCGACCCTCCTTCTTGGGACTTTGGGTGAGGGGGGTATGGGAATTTGTGGCGGGGGAGGGCGGTTAGAGAGAGACTGCAGCGGGGCTCTGTCCTCCTGCCTCCGGTCCTGCAGAACATCCACAAGGTGCCGGAGCATGTCCGTTTGCTCCCTCATTAGTCCAAGCAGCGTTTGAGTCACCTGCTGGTCTTCCTGCCGCCACCTCTCCTCCCGTTCGCTGTGTGCTCGCTGGTATTGCAACATGTTCTCCCTCCACTGGGTCTGCTGGGCCGCCTCGGCTCGGGAGCAGCCCATAAGTTCTGAGAACATGTCGTCCCATGTCCTTTTCTTTCTCCGCCTAATCTGCGCCCGCCTCTGCGAGGGGAATGCCAGGGTAGGTCGGGAGACAGTCGCAGCTGTGGGATGGGAAAAAGGGAGTGAATTCTTCACAAAGATAATTTTTTGTGAACAATGAACATAGTCTTTCTCTGTGAGCAAGACCATGCACAGCACCTATCACATGCGCACTCAGGACAAGATCGAATTTTCGGCCTTCGCATTCAGTGCCTGGGGTCTTGCAGCGGAGGTCAGACAAGCGGGGCAGGACAGCGGAATTCGGGTAGCAGGCTGACATGGTAAGCCGTAGACTTTTGGCTGCTTAAAACTTAAATTAGAGCAGTGCCCTCCTTTCACGTTCAAAGCAATGCTCCTATCGTTGGGCAGTTCCTGCTTCCAGCAATCCGGCAAGCATGAACTCTGCCCCAGTCCCACCCCCTCGCGGCTGTCCCTGGGAAAGATCCCTGTATGCTGCCCCTCTCCTGCCTCCACTGCGTGGCGGTAAACCGCTGGTGACAGTTCTGTAAAGGAACAGGCAAGCAGTCCCAATAGTAACATTCCCCTAATTCTAAGCAGGTCACCATGAGCGACATCACTCTGCTGAGAATTTCTGAGACCGAGAAAGAATGCATGCTGCGTGAAAGCCAGCAAAAACCAGGGCCGTATGCCGCCATGCTCTGCAAGGCAATGATCCCAGAGTACTTGATGATAGCCTGGTGAGGAAAAGTTTCCTACCACGGAGGACACAATAAGGCCGCTCTCCCCAGGAACCTCATGCAAAGGCTTTCCAATTACCTCCAGGAGAGCTTCGTGGAGATGTCCCATGAGGATTTCAGCTCTATCCCCGGACATATAGACCACCTTTTCCAGTAGCTGCACTGGCAAGGACTAAAACGTTGCCTAGGGCAAACTAATCATGATAAACCAGACATTGTTAGATTCTTTTGCAGTAATTGCACTGCCAAGGACTAAAACGTTAAGCGCCTAGGGCAAACAAATCATGAAAAACCCATTTTTAATATTCCTGTTCTGTTCAAAATAAATGTTTACATATTTAAAACACTTACTGACTGATCCTTCCCCCGATTCAGGGTCTGGGTTAATGCCTGGGGACGGTTGGTAGGGGATCTCTGTGAGGGTGATGAAGAGATCCTGGCTGTCTGGGAAATCAGCATTGTAAGCGCTGTCGACTGCCTCGTCCTCCTCCTCACCTTCCTCATCTTCCCCGTCCGCTAACATCTCCGAGGAAGTGGCCGTTGACAATATCCCATCCTCTGAGTCCACGGTCAGTGGTGGGGTAGTGGTAGCGGCCGCACCTAGAATGGAATGCAGTGCCTCGTAGAAACGGCATGTCTGGGGCTGGGATCCGGAGCATCCGTTTGACTCTTTGGTCTTCTGGTACGCTTGTCTCAGCTCCTTGATTTTCACGTGGCACTGAGTTGCATCCCGGCTGTACCCTCTCTCTGTCATGGCTTTTGAGATCTTATCGTAGATCTTTGCATTCCGTCTTTTCGATCGCAGCTCCGAAAGCATGGACTGATCGCCCCACACAGCGATCAGATCCAAGACTTCCCAATCAGTCCATGCTGGGGCCCTCTTTCTATTCTGAGATTGCATGGTCACCTCTGCTGGAGAACTCTGCATTGTTGCCAGTGCTGCTGAGCTCGCCACGATGTCCAAACAGGAAATGAGATTCAAACTGCCCAGACAGGAAAAGGAATTCAAATTTTCCCGGAGCTTTTCCTGTGTGGCTGGTCAGAGCATCCGAGCTCTGACTGCTGTCCAGAGCGTCAACAGAGTGGTGCACTGTGGGATAGCTCCCGGAGCTATTAGCGTCTATTTCCATCTACATCTACCCTAATTCAACATGGCCATGTCGAATTTAGCGCTGCTCCCCTTGTTGGGGAGGAATACAGAAATCAAATTTAAGAGACCTCTATGTCGAACTAAATAGCTTCGTTGTATGGACGGGTGCAGGGTTAATTTGATTTAACGCTGCTAAATTCGACATAACCTCCTAGTGTAGACCAGGCCTTAGTGACAGTGATGGTAATTATTGGAGTCATAGAAGGGGGTCATTGCAATTTTGCCAATGACTTTCTAAGAAGGCTGTAAGGTCTCTGGGGGAGCTCCTCGGGGCTATCCCTCTGATAGTACAAATCAGGGAAATCAGCATCCCAATTTCTCCCCTCGGGCCCTCTTACTGCTGTTATCATCCCTTTTCTTGCTCTCAATTCACTTTTCAGAGCACATATCTGGCACTGACAGGCCTCATGGCTCACTTTATTTTCCCCCCTCTATATCTCTGAGCACAGCTCTCATTGCAGCTTGCCCATCTAACACTTTATTTTTCCACTCTGCCTCTTCCTGCCTCAACTTGCTTTGCTTTATCTGTGCATCACTTTCCTCTTTCTGCATGACTACAATTTGAGCTGTCTGTATCAAGGCAGTGGTTCTCAGAGTGTCAGCCTCTACCTTCTACTTCAATTGAAAAGTGCAGGTTTCAATCTGTAAATGGACATTCTGCAATTGTATGTATATTACCGGACAAGACAACCAATGCTTAATGTGTTTAAAATCTAGTTGTTTGTCTGTCATCACACTATTCTGTATAACTTAATTCATTAATTATAGCTATTAAAGCTTCCCAAGAGATCTGTCTTGTACAGTCTTGTTTCCAAACAAAATAGGACACATTTTGCGTTTATACTGTGCATAAGAAGTTCCTTGCTATTTTAATAATTTGATTGTAGTAAGTTAGGGATTGATAAATTTCAGAACAGATTTAGTTTCTATAAGTTTATCTCCTACTTCTACAACTGAGAGTTTCAGGTTGAAATTAAAATATTTGAAAAAAGTATTCTTTTTTACATTAAAAAGTGAGAGGGGCCATAAAGATGAACATCTACCTTCCTATTAATGAAAAATGATAAAATACAATTTATTTTATTGGCATTTCATCACAAGAATGCTTTATGGAGTAGAGGCAGAGCTTTACAGTGTTAGCTACAAAGACTCAGAGCATAGTAGCACTGCTGTGCACCTCATCTGAAGTCAAATTGCACAACATGTATTTAAAAATTACATTTAAAAAGCCTATGTTGAAAGGATCTTGTTGCAAAGTCAAGCACTTGGAAGTTAGGAAGTGCTAGAATAAGGCTGTCTGTGTATTAAGGTTGATGGGCAACTTTAATGCTGGCGTTTCCTATCGTTTGAGAGAGACGGACTTCACAACCTTAACATATATTTTTTTAAAAATGTTAAAATAAATTTCCTAAGCTTTGAAAAAAGCAACCTTAAAAAAAGCCATTCCATCATGCCGAACCAAATTGACCTGTATGTGAGATCTGCCACTTGAACTAAAAGAGAAACAGATAACAGTAGTCAGTTGTCATCCTTTATTTGGACTAGCACTATAGAGGCTGACGTACACATTCTGCCAGTGAGTGACAGATATTTTCTGACAGCAGAAGAATGTTGAAACTCAGGAACCCTGTATTTTGTTCCAGGTTCTGGAGGGAAGTGTGTGCTGGTGGTTACATGAGTTTGTCCATATACATATTACATGAGGGAAACCCTCTATGGAGGCTTTTAAGTTCTGCTGCTGCAGAAAGGGGGATGGTGAGGTCAAGCAGACAGATAGCCTATAGCAGAATATGAAATGGAGCAGGTTTACTTTACAGTCTCCTTCAGAAGCAGGAACTGGTCCAAATGGCCTCTCCCAATGGCCTGAGGGGGTGACCTGGGGATAATGGGACACTAGACATTTTTTCTTTCATCAGAAGAAGGCACCAAGAGTGGAGAATTCCTTAATTAGTTTGAGGAGAAAGACCTCTGTGAAAACCGGAGATCCCAGGCAAAATGGGGCAAAAGAAAACCTGAAGTGAGACAAGTTTTGCCAAAGAGTTTGAACTCGAAAAAATATTTGACATTTTGCTTCCATAGTTAAACTTGAAAACAAATGATTTTGCCTATTTTCAGGTATCGTTATGATAATGTCACCAGGCTTATTCAGAGGGCTGTAGTCCCTCTCTCTGAATATATATACTCCAGGAAGCTTGAAGTTTCTTCCCACACAATGTTGGAAATAATTCAAAATCAGATGCTACAGTTGCGAATGTGAATTGTACCTCATTCCAGTTCCATGAATGATTAATAACTAGATTGCTCATATATTGGACATGAAAAAAATTGCCACCTGAATGATGAAAGAATGACATATTTTCCTGGTTTTTGTTTTGTTTGAGAGTCTTTATAAAAAGCAGTATTTGTCATCCAATATATTAAGTCATCTGCTAAGTTTTAAAAAAAGAGTAGTTAAAAGGAGGAAATACAAGTTAATCTGCTTTCCTTTATGAAGTAATATGAATTTGGATTATTCATTTTAAAAGGACAAATTCCTTTGAAGAACACTTCCCCATGGTTCTCAGCTATTGCATGCTATGTGATGACTTATGTCTTTTTTTTCCACTGTAATTCTAAACAAGAAACAAAGGAATTGCCATACCAGATATGTGTTATGTCTAATACAGTATGCTGTCTCTGACAGTGGTCAATACCAGATGCTTCAGGGGAAGGTGCAAGAAACACCATAGTGGGCAACCCCCACCTTTTCATATTGTCTGTATGTATATATATCTCCTTGCTATATGTTCCATTCTATGCATCCGCTGAAGTGGGCTGTAGCCCACGAAAGCTTATGCTCAAATACATTTGTTAGTCTCTAAGGTGCCACAAGTACTCCTGTTCTTTCTATAGACTATAAAAGCCAGCAGTGACTGTCTTTTGATTAATGTGGTCAATCTGGTTTTTAGTCTGACCCTTTGGTGAGTTCCATGTAACCTTGTGAATGTTTTTGTGAGGAAACCAAGAACCGCTAATAATCAGATTGTGCATCTCACTAATTCTTAACCTTTCCCCATTATTATATGCCATCCTAATGTCATGTTGTCCAACACTAATCATTTGCTTACTGTGTCTGCTACTTATATCTCCCATTATCACAATCATATCATGATCAGGAATCTAATCTACAATTCTATCCTGATGCTTTGATAAAAATCAGCTACTTCTGTTGGTGCACAGCAGCAGATCAGTTATCCATATATAATAGGCAGTAGTAAATCTTGCTCTAACAATCTACTCAGAGACCAGTTTCCAGCCTGTTCGTTGAAGTAATTGTTCTCTTGACCACAGTTGGTGTAGCAACCCCATCTCTATGTTTCTCTTGCCCACTTGTATGTCTGAAGTAAAGGAAAGTATAATTTCCAACTGTCAGCTCTCCTGTACCTAGCCAATGTGTCTATTACATGCATCAAAGGAAACTTGTAACTTCCTTAACTCCTCTGCTATCCAGTGTGGCCTGGAGCAAATAGAGTTCTAACATTCCAACTCACAATGCATGTAATATGCTATGTTCTTGTATTTTGAGACGTTAAATTTACCTTCTATATATCATTCATTATTTTGCCTACATCTTATGTTCCTTCTTATTCATCTTCTCTTTACACTAACCAGTTCTAATATTTTCATTGTCTTCTCACACAACTCTTTCTATGATTTTAATAATTTTTATCACCTCCTTTTAGAGAGAGACTGAAGGAAAGCTTTATATTAGTTCTGAAGGACAGGGATTGGGTTATGCACAGAAAAGGATAGAATACTTCAGCTGTAAACTGTTATTGTCTTGTTCCCTTTTTCTAAAATATTTATTGTCATAACACTAACTTTCTTTGAGTATAAAATTAAAATCCATTTCTAAAAGGGAAAAAAATCCCACACATTTAGAAAATGTATTTCTAGCTGTTCAAAATACTACATTTTCATAGGTGCAGTAATATACATAAATTATCAAGAAAGAGCAGATACATTAGGGTTTCAAAGCCACTCATCTACAATTGTGAGTGAATTTTACCTCTTACAAGTCTGTTATTCTCTAGACTGCCGGCCAAATGAACAATGAGCTCAAAGTCAATGGCAAAGCTCCTATTGACTTAAATATGTGAGGTTCGGGCCAATAGACGGCTATTGTAATTATTGTATAAGTCATAAGTTACCATTTAAAGGATCAGCAAACCTGGTTGCATAGCAGGAGTGATCTTTAACTATAGACTGAACAAATTGTACTAGAAGCATTGGCTGGTGATTTAAAGTGGATCATTTAAGACCGTGGGTCCCAACCTTTTCTCTGGTACGACACACCTTGCTACCTTTAATTATTTTGAGGCACACCACCATATTGTCTCCAAATGAACTGGCCCTCTTATCACCTCTGTTTAAGCTGTTTGCCATTCTGGCCATCCACAGTTTGTAGGGGCTGTGTGCCAGGAGGAGTGTACATCAGGGTGCAGGCAGGGGTGTAGCTAGTGGCTGTGTGCAGAGAGGGGTGTAGGTCATGGTGCAGGCAGGTGTATCCGAGGAGGTGCTGCGGCTGTGGGGCCCGGTTGTGTGCTCAGAACCTAGTTGCCACACAGAGGGCAGCTCCGCTCCTTGTGGCCATCGGTGTGCCGGGACGGGCCAGGCTGTGCCTTCCTACACAGTCACCATGGCCACCAGCACTCAGTGATACACAGGCACCAAGGACTACATAACTGACCCTTGAGGGCTCGGCGGCTGTTATCAACCCATGTGGGGAAACTGACCTGGACGCACACAGCACCCAGCGTCATTGCTGTCTCCCCAAATGTTCCTCTGGGCTCTGGCTGGCTCCACTTGGCAGAGCTTAGGCTGGCCTTGTGCCCCCTAGGGGGTGCGGAGAAACATTCGGGGAGGGGGGGGGAGATAGCAACACCGGGCACTCTGTGCGTTGAGGTCAGTTTTCCCACTTGGGTGTGCTGTGAGGCATCTGGAGCTGCTCTTTCGCCTCCCGTTACCCAGACCACGTGGGGAAACTGACCTGGATGCACAGAGCGCCTGACATCACTACTTGCTCCTCTGTGATCCCCTGAGGGCTCTGGCCAGCCCGAGCGCTCGTTGATTCGCGGGAGAGGGGAGAAAGAGGGGCGTGTGTTGGCCCTGCATGGTGGGGTTTAGGGATGGAGGAGGGCCAAATGGAAGACAGAAACCTGCCTGGCCATGCGTCCCCGCTGCAACATATCCAGTAGGGAGGCAATGCCTCCCATACCCCTCCTCTGCCCATACAGAGGGGACAGATGCCCTGCTCCCCCCAAATGGCACCCCTGCCCCTCACCCCCAATAGTTCTGTCCTCACTCTCTACCAGTCCAGTTCCCACCTCACCCCAATTCTGCCCCACCTCACACCAGTTCTGCCCCACAGTTCAGCCCCCCTCTCTCCCTCGGCCTCACATCTGCTTCTCCTGAGGCTTTTCCACACCTCCCAACTGTGGGGGGCTGGAGCAGGGTCCCTGCTCCCCTTTCAGGCTCCTCCCTCAGCCAGTGGCAGAGGGTGGGGGAGAGGCAGAGAAGCCAACCCATTGCTCACAGGAGCAGAGTGGGGAGGAGAGGGAGATTGAGCTCTGATTGGCACAGGAGGCAGGGCAGTGAGGCAGAGGGCCAATCAGAAGACGGCTTCCCCCTCTTCCTCACTTCCACTCCTACTCTGGATGTAGTCTTTCAAAAAATTCCATGGCACACCTGTTCGGGCCTGATGGCACACCAATGTGCTGTGGCACATCGCTTGGGAAACACTGACTTATTGGCTATTACAGGTGTTCTTTAGTGCAGGAGTGTGTGTGCACGTGTGTGCGCTTCCAAGGTGAAATATATTTTACACAAAAACTGGTCCTTTAGTGGTGCTGTGAACTAAGCCAGATCCTTACCAGCTTTAAACCCATTTCCTCTGTGCTTGTTTGGTTTCAGTGAACAATGACAAGTCTCAGATATGGGATGTCTTGGTTCAGCAATTCCCTGGGAGTTTTGCCTTATTTCAAGCCATTGAGTGGGTGGAAGAATACTGGAAATAGGAATCTTAGTATGCTCTTGGGACTACATCCTATCTTTGAATCAAAAACATTATGACATGGGAAAATATTATGGGCCAGATTTTTAAATGGTCCTCATCTCAGCCTGATTTTTGCTCGCTATCTTGGACCTACAGTTGATTGCAGGTGCAAATGATAGGATTTAAAAGTCAGAGATCTAAACCTGATCATGTGAGGGTGGGCACAGAATTTGAAGCCTGCTTTAAAAATGTAGCCCTATATGTATTTCTGCAGAAATTAAACAATGAGGGCCTGATCCAAAGCCCACTGAAGTCAATGGGAATACGTAGTCTTAAAACTCATAAAACACCAAAGTAGTAGTAGATGCAGTTACAAAACAAATAGATTATCACTTTGTACACTTGTTAAACAAATAAAATGAAAACAGCATTTTAATAAACTTCCCTACTAAGCTAATTCCTATTTCACATTCTTTACAGTCATTAGAATAGTTATGGTGCCAGTTTGGCCAGACAGCAAGTCTGCCATAGAAATATTTTCAAAACAAAATTATATTTCCTTTGTCAATACATTCTCTTCAGACTGCAGCTGCAGGTCACGTTTCTGAGTGCGCTGTTAAATTTAATATTATTCCGAGGGCAATAAAGTCTAATATACAGTGAGAATGATTTAATTCTTAAAGTCTTTAGTAAACTTTCAACAACGTGTTGTGCCATCTTGTTTTTGAACATGCAGATGGTGTTTTGGGCTTTTGTTTTTATTAACTGTAGAGAAAAGAAAACCCCACAAAAAATTAAGCATGAACAGAACATTCAAATAGTTTAGGCTGCATATTGGATTCTGCTGTATGGTACAATAATGATTTGATGGGAATATGCCTGTGTATTCTGTTCCCCTTTCCTTCCTTTTTAAAAAGTCTGTTTTATCAATAGGAAAAATTTTTAAGTTAGTCACTGCATCTGCGGGTGCCACGATAAGCAAGGGGCCAGATTTCGATTTTGGTCATCCAGGGGCAAATCCTGATTAATTTAATTTTAGTCAATGGAGATATTCTTGAGTTACACAAATGGTAACAGTCAGAATCCAGCCCAATGTTTAGCTTTCCGACTGCTGATTCTATAAACAATGTAACATGTATGCTGTTTCAAGAGCCCTGCTGATGTTAGCAGATGGTTCTGAAACACAGGTAAAGATCGCTGAATATGATAAAATTAGCTGTTATATCTGATGCTAGTAACAGTGCTATGGAGTTGATTTTTAAACAAAAAAGCTTTTAATCTTCCTTCCATTCAAAGCACAAAGGAAAAATGCATGGTAATTAGGAAGAGACAAAAAGATAACATTCACCAAGGTGTGATGGGCCTCATAAACCCCTGCTATCCACTTGGGGGGGAAAAGAATAAGCAGGGGTGGGCTGTACTAGGAGGCTCCACTCTCTTTCCAAATAGGCTGAAGATAGCGGAGTGAGTGGGAACAGGTTTATGCATAATTATAGGTACAGGTGCTAGCCTAACACTTTGCTTTTTTGCAGGGGGAGAGCATGGGTGCTGGGTGGAACCCTCCTTTAACGAGGCTAGCCCCTGGCTCTGCCCTTTCTGCCCATGCCCCCCGCCCCCCATGACTGGAGCCACGATCCCCTCCCCCAACCTGGAGAAGTCCTGAGTGCTTCCCCCCCTCAGCAAGAGGAGCCCCAGGCTAGCCGGAGGCCTGAGCGCCTCCCTGCCCCCACGGAGGTGCCCCAAGTCAACCGCAATGGTGCCTCCCCTCCCCAGACCCCAAGCCGCCTCAGGGAAAAACCTCTTATCTGGAAGAAGCTTTTGATATGCCCCATGCAGGTTCCGGGGTGGATGAGGAGTGGTATTTGCTACTCAGCTTCCTGGAATCCAGGGAGATTACTAATGAACACGGGAAGCTGAATAGTACATAGCACCTCCTCAGCCACCCCGGAACCTGTATGGGGCATAATAAAGTAAAACTTCCCCCCGCCTAACCCAACAATGGGGGTCCAGTGGCAGCGCCAGGGTAGGCTGAGCCTCCCCATGCCTATTATACCCGCCACCCATGGGGGAAAGGACACAATTGTGTTGTGGAAACTGCAACTTTTAACACATGCTGCAACTTATAGTTGCTGCAAATTGCCATCATTACAGAGAGGTGGCTGGCCCAAATTTAGCGTTGAACGCCACATGCTTCAAAAATGGAACTGCAGTGTTAACTGTGGCCACAACTTTTGAACCAAAAAAACTCTCAACCTTTTACAGCCTTATTCATTGTTTGTAGCAGCCCTTTGAAATACAGCAAGAAGAAAGGCTTCAAGCTATAGAAGTGACTTTTCTTCATCTCATGAAATTAACAAACTGCCAGAATAACTGAACATGAACATTCTAAGACCATATTCATGCTGTTGCCACAGCAGCACATACTGCACTGTGAATGCCTGGGAGCTACCAGAACAGCTGTAGTGGTAGCTTCCAGGTGGGAGAAGGGAGGGGAGAAGACAAATAGACATGTTCTCACCCTTACCTCTGGGAGAGAGAAAGCTTTGGTTCCTCCAGACCCAACATATAGAATCAGTGGCCTGTCCTCTGTTCTAAGATATTAGTTGCCTCCTGCTGGCAGGCAATGTAATAAAAAAATAAGTCCTGTAGTGCAAGTGGTAGAAGTCTGTGCTATGCTGAAGGTTTGGGTTGGAACATTGTTTGTGATGCATCTGCTGTTACTCTTAGACATCATAGGACTTTATTCCTTTTTTTAGGGAAAAAAATAGGAAATGACCTATTAAAAACTGTTAAAAGAACGTTGTGAGGAAATGCCGGATTATTTTCCTGTGCAATCTGTTTTGCTCCCTTGTGCATATGGATTAAGTACAATCTGTAATTAATTACATAATCACATACTATTTTTTTCTCAAATGACCTGATTCATTCAGTGCATAGGATGGATGCACAAGGGTAGAATTAAAGTTGTATGACCAACTGTAAATTTGGCATTTCCTAACACTTCAGTGTTTGCCTTTGCAATCTAAATTTTGTTTTAGTGTAATTTTTTTCATATATAGAGCTTACACAAGAGGATCAGAGGGACTGTAGCTTTTGTTCTAATAGTTCATAGGTTAGAATAGTTACCCTGTAGGGATGTCATTGCAACTCCATGGTCTGCCCATTGTTTGTGAAAATGACTTATCCGCTCATGCCCCTTGGCCTTTCATAAATAATGCCTAATTATTCATGTGTTGTGTGACAGCTGAAATAATAAATGTTTTGCGAAATAAAAACATAGTAAAGAGAAAAACAGTCCCCTCTCCCAAAATACCCACTTATATACCTGGGAATCACTCACTAAAAGCAGCATAAAAGCAAAATAAAAATCACACAAGTGAGTTATTCATATCACTGCATAAAGGAAAAAGAGGAGAAGAGAATAATATTGTTTTTAAATGGCCATTATTTGGGAAGCAAAGTTAGGATTCAGCATTTTATTAGGTTTGCAAAAAGCAGCATACTCCCCACATGTATTATTACAAGGTGGAAGGTGATGGAGGTTCATTGGACCAAAATGAGTTCCAGGCCTTCTATAAGTAAGTGTATCTGACCCCCTTCTGAACATCATTGATTCATAGATTCCAAGGCCAGAAGAGACCTTTGATCATCTAATCTAAACTTTGTGTATAACACAGGCCATAGAACTTCTCCAGAATAATTTCTGGAGCATATCTTTAATAATTGTCAGTGATGGAGAATCCACCATGGACCTTGGTAAGGTGTCTCTAAGGTTAATTAGTCTCACAGCCAAAAGTTTTCACCTTATTTCCAGTCTGAATTTGTTAGCTTCAACTTCCAGCCATTGGATCATGTTATACCTTTCTCTGCTAGATTGAAGTGTCCATTATTAAATATTTGTTCCCCACATAGGTACCTATAGCCTGTAATCAAATAATATCTTAACCTTCTCTTTGTAAAGGTAAATAGACTCAGCTACTCGAGTCTCATGAGGCATGTTTTCTAATACTTTAATTGTTCTCGTGGCTCTTCTCTGAATCATCTCCAATTGATTAACGTTCTTCTTGAATTGTAGGCACCAGAACTAGACACAGTATTCCAACAGCTAAATACAGAGGTAAAATAACCTTTCTATTCCATCTTGAGATTCCCCAGTTTATGCATCCAAGGATTGTAGTAGCCCTTTTGGGAGCTCATGTTCAACTGATTATCCCCCAATTTTTTTCCAGATTCATTGCTTCCCAGGATAGTCCCTGAGTATGTAAATATGGCCTACATTTAGTTCCTAGATGTATACATTTCCATGTAACCATATTAAAATGTGTATTATTTGCTTGTACCCAGTTTACCAAGTGATCCATATCACTCTGTATCAGTGACCTACCCTCTTCATTATTTACCACTCCCCCATTTTTTGTGTAATCTGCAAACTTTCAGTGATAATTTTTATTTTCTTCCAGATCATTAATAAAAATACTATACAGCATACGGCCAACAACCAACCTCTGTGGGGACCCCCTAAAACACACCCACTTGATGATTCCCTGTTTGCTATTGCATCTTGAGACCTATCAGTTAGTCATTTTATCATCTATTTAAGGTGTACTATGTTATTTTTTTATCTTTCTAGTTTTTTAATCAAAATGTTATGTGCTACAAAGTCAAAGTATATTACATCAACACTATTACCTTTATCATCCCAACTTCTAATCTCATTTTAAAAAAAAGTTAGTTTGACAGGATCTATTTTCCATAAACTCATATTGATTGGCATTCATTATACTACCCTTCTTTAATTCCTTATTAATCAAATCCTGGGTCATCCTCTCCAGAGGTGTAAGTAAGCCGGTACGCCCTGGTACGGCGTACCGGCAAGAGCCGGTGCACCGTACCGGGGCGGCCCAGCTTCCCCAGGCGGCAATTTAAAGGGCCTGGGGCTCCCAGCAGTGGCTGGAGCCCCAGGCCCTTTAAATTGCCGCTAGAGCCCTGCTGCTGGAGCCCCGCTGCTGGAGTCCTGGGGTAGCAGCAGCAGGGTTCCAGCGCTTATTTAAAGGTCCGGGGCTCCCGCTGCCTCTACTGCCCTGGGTCCTTTAAATAACCGCCGGAGCCCCGCTGCTGCTATCCCAGGGCTCCGGTGGCTATTTAAAGGGCCGGGGTGGTAGGATCCCTGCTGCCAGAGCCCTAGGGTAGCAGCAGCAGCTGGGGGCTCCGGCAGCAGTTTAAAGGGCCTGGGGCGGTAGCAGCGGCTGAGCCCTGGGTCCTTTAAACGGCTGCCGGAGCCCCCAGCTGCCACTGCTACCCCGGTGGGGGAGGGGACTTACCGGTACAGGGCGGGCCAGGGCTGGCTCTGAGCCCCCCCATCCCCATCCTTTCCGCCCCGCCCCTTCCGGGGGCCAGAGCGGGGGCCAGAGCAGGTCCCAACCCAGCCCCGTACCGGTAAGTCCCTATTTCTACTTTCACCCCTGATCCTCTCCATTGTCTTGCCGAGGATCGATGTCAGACTGACAGGCCTATAATTATCCAGATGATCCTGTTTACCCTCTTTAAATATTGGCACAACATTGGCTTTCTTCCAGTCTTCAGGAAGTTTCCCAGTGTTTCAAGACCTGTACTGCAAATCAGCATTAAGGATTCAGCAAGGCCCTCAGCTAAAAGAAAAGAGTTCTTAAACAATTCCCAATTATCATTCAAATTTTTCTGCTTAAATTCTTCCTCCCAGCTGATTTGACTCATAATTGTTTTCAGCATTGTGAAATTGGCCAAATGTTTGCCAAATACTAAACCCTCCTCTCCTGGAGTTACATACAATTCCTGGCCTACAGTGATACATAAACATTCACAAACATAATACAGTATGTTCCCCCCAAAATACTGCATGTGATTGCAACTTCTGTTACAATGTCTACACTGCAATTGGATGTGTGATGACAGAATGTGTAGACATATCCAAGCTAGATTTAATCTAGGTAGCATGTGTACCAACAGCAGTGAAGTTGCAGCAACAGTGGCTGTACAACCACCTGGGACCCTTGAGTACTTAGGGATTTAGCCTGTGATAAGTCTGTATTGCTGTGGCTCCACTGCTGTTGATACCCAAACTAGCTAGCTCAAGTTTGTCTACACACGTGCTACAATCAAACACACTATAAAACAATGTAAATATATCCTAAGTTAAAGAGCTCATTGGCTTAATGCTGCTCTCACTAAAGTGGATGGAAGTTTTGCTGTTAGCAACTGAGCCAAAGCCCAATGGCCTAATCATGCTCCTACTGAAATCAGTGGCAAATTGACCATTGACCTCAATGGGAGAGGGATTAGGTTGATAACCTCATTGATTTAGTTTCCTCATGCATGAAATATGTTATGGCTTTTCATTGGGTTTTGGCGCAAGCTTTACAGCAAGTCAATTGCAGATCTGGGAACAGAACTCAAGAATCTGTCTCTAGTCCTTTGCTGTAGTCACCACAGTGCCTCACCCCACATCACGAGAGTTTAAAAGAATGAGTGCATTTACACAAGTGAGAACATTGGAAGCTAGTTATTTTTTGGCGAGACTAAAATGGAAAATGACAAATTCATTAAAAAAACTATATTAATATGGATAGTTGGTATGCATGCTAGACTTGTTTTTATCATGGTAAATCAATGAGACTAATTGTGCAGCAACTGCTCATCATGAAGGGGTTGGCTGAATTTCATCCCTTTAGCACTTGATAAGCACTTCAGAATCCTGAGATAAATTATACTTTTTCTCTTTGTCCAAAGCATGTATACATTGAATAACACGTTTGAAACATTTACATTTTATGCATATTAGAATAAAAACAAATAAATCCTGAAAGTTGGAAAAAGAGACAATTTCAAATTTTACTGGTGGCCTGTAAGTTTTTTAAATCCATAAAACTCTTTTGTAAGATTCTAAAAGAGGAAAAATGTTTATACTCATTGTTTAAAAAATGTAATACAAAAATCGGGGGCCACCTGATGAAATTTCTAGGCAGAAGATTTAATACTAACCAGAGGAAATACTTTCTCACACAATACACAATTAACCTGTGGAACTCATTGTCATGGGATGTTGTGATGGTCAAAAGTATAACTGGGTTTAAAAAAGAACTGGATAAGTACATGGAGGATAAATCCATCAATAGCTATTAGCCAAGATGGCCAGGGACTCAACCCCATGTTCAGAGTGAGCATAAGCCTCTCACTACCAGAAGCAAGGAGAGGAAGATGGATGGATTATGGAATAATTGACCTGTTCTGTGCACTTTCCCTGAAACTCTGGTTCAGGCCATTTTCAGAGATGTGATACTGGGCAAGATGGATCATAGTCTGACCCAGTGTGGCAGCTCTTATGTTCTTATGTAATTAGCATTGTATTTTAAACCCAGTTTTAAACAATTACCTCCTCCTTAAGTGGCTGAGAATTCTGAACTGCAGACTTCCTCGTTTCTCTGTCAAAGTGACATCACAAAGACTGTTAAAGGATATTTAAAAGAACTGTCATGTCAGGGGTCAGATTCACTTTCATTTAACACTAAACAAGGAACTTTATTGGAATAAACAAAGCAGTATTATCCCTACAGCTATTGTACTCCTAAAGCTGCTGCCCAGAGTCATACATAGCTGGGCTTCCTGCTTCAGACATAAAGGGACTGAGCACATACCCTGAAAAGAACTGTTCCATTCTACTTGCCTATTGTCACTGCCTTATTTTATGGTACTTGTGACTTCACTCACTCTGGTGAGTCAGACTCTAACCAGGAAATCTGAAGCTCCTATTTCCAGATGTTCTTTAAAAAAGAAACAGCCATATGTTTTTTTCCTCTTTTGGAATTTTGTAAGCAAGTTCACAGATGACACTAAGCTGCGGGGAGAGGTAGATATGCTGGAGGGTAGGGATATGGTCCAGAGTGACCTAGACAAATTGGAGGATTGAGCCAAAAAAAATTTGATAAGATTCAACAAGCACAAGTGCAGAGTCCTGCACTTAGGAAGGAAGAATCCCATGCATTGCTACAGGCTGGGGACTGACTGGCTAAGCGGCAGTTCTGCAGAAAAGGATTACAGTGGATGAGAAGCTGGATATGAGTCAGCAGTGTGCCCTTGTTGCCAAGAAGGCCAACAGCATATTGGACTGCATTAGTAGGAGCATTGGCAGCAGATCAAGGGAAGTGATTATTCCCCTCTATTTGGCATTAGTGAGGCCACACCTGGAGTATTACATCCAGTTTTGGTCCCCCCAGTACAGAAGCGATGTGGACAAATTGGAGACAGTCCAGCGGAGGGCAACAAAAATGATTAGGGGGCTGGGGCACATGACTTACGAAGAGAGGCTGAGGGAACTGGGCTTATTTAGTCTGCAGAAGAGAAGAGTGAGGGGGGATTTTGATTTAGTTGGTGTTGGTCCTGGTTTGAGCAGGGGATTGGACTAGATGACCTCCAACCCTAATATTCTATGATTCTAAACAAGGGGCCAGACCCTCAGCTACTGTAAATTGGAAGGCTCCCTTGCCTGTAATGGATGTATGCTGATTTACACAAGCTGAGGGTCTGGTTCAAATTCTTTAACTTTCAAAAACACAAAGCTTTTTGAGGGACCAAAATTTTTGCAGTTGATCTTTCAAATTATGTACACGTAAGGATGAAGTAAAATGTCTGTGTTTGTTCTTAATCCCTTATTGGTCTCATACTTAAATAACTGCTTTAAAAATAGTTAGTGTTAAACACTGATAGGGGATATGAAGTTATTTTTTATCTTGGAAAATAGAGTAAGGCTAATGTTATTCCAGTTTTGTGTAAGGAGTTAGCAAAGTTACTCTTCCTATTAGTGTCTAGGTAAGGGACAGTTGCTATGGAAAAATAATTAGTTGAATCACAGCAATTGTTTTTAAATAAAATTTTTAGATTTTAATCAAAATGTGTGACTTCTGTATGTTTCTTCCACCATGAGAAACTAACTGCCCTATAAATGTCCCCATAACCCAGAAATATTTCCCTCTCCTAGTTTTTATCCTACTTGGTCTCTCTCTTGTTAGCAGACCTGTCTTAAGGGTTAACCATGCCCACAATCTAGTCTTCATTGCATCTCTAGCAGCAGCCTGTAGTAACACTCATCAAGATGGCTGCAGGAAGAAAAAAGGTGAGTAGTCTGCAGCCATGCAGCCTGTGACTCCCTTAGTGGAAACTTCCAGAAAGGTTGTGTTTTGCGCATGCACCATGCTTCCAGTAATTTAGAGGGAGGTAGCCCACAGGGTACCACAGGCACTCCCCTTATAAGGGGAAAGCTCTGTTAGCTTATTTGGATTGGGGCTATGGCTTTGTCCTCTCCTGGACACACTGGTTTAGCTATCACCACTAGTAGGCTTAGTCTCGACCAGTCCTTGTGGTGTCCAGGGGCATAAAGAGCTAAGGGGGAAAGACAATGTGCCTTTTAACCTCATTTCACAACTGAGCTCAGAATGATGACGTTGTAGTGATCCAGTTTTCAGAGAATAAAGGACAGAAAGAATTTCTAAGAAGAAAATCTTATGTTGGACTGGCTGGCTAACAAAATTCTAGTGCTTGGTCAAATTCAGTCCTGGGTACGTATTGTAATAACACTAGTACTCTTTTCCTTTCCATATGTATTTTATCATTGAAGAATTATATAAAATAGATGCAGATAAACAATGGATCATTTTTGTAAATATTTCATAAAATGCAACTTTCATGTCCTACATAATGAATAAAACCAGATTAAAAGAAAAATAAACCAGTATGTCTAATTATTTTTTATTTTAATTTTTGTGTGTTATTTTCCACTGCGTTCAAGTAAATGCATTCTAGATATTATCAGAATCTTCTTGCTTGTTTCCCATATAGTTTTATACTTTTTCTTGGGCCTATCTTTGCTATATTTGATTGCTATTCCATCTCTGTCTCTGCCCTAGGTTTCTAGGGTCTAGTATTTTACTAGATTGTATAGATTTTTGAGACCAGAAGGGATCATCTGATCTTTTGTATAACACAACATTGAATTTAACCCAATTAAATGTATCTAGCCTAATTTGTGCTTGCACTAAAGCAGGGGTGGGCAAAGTTTTTGGCCTTGAGGGCCACATCGGGGTGTGGAAATTGCATGAAGCGCCATGAATGTAGGGCTGGGACAGGGAGTTGGGGTGCAGGAGGGAGTGCAGTGTGCAGGAATCATAGAATCATAGAATATTAGGGTTGGAAGGAACCTCAGGAGATCATCTAGTCCAACCCCCTGCTCAAAGCAGGACCAATCCCCAATTAAATCATCCAACCAATTTTTGCCCCATATCCCTAAATGGCCCCCTCAAGGATTGAACTCACAACCCTGGGTTTAGCAGGCCAATGCTCAAACCACTGAGCTATCCCTCCCCCAAAGGAAGGAGCTCAGGCAAGGGGTTGGGGCAGACGAGGGGTGCGCAGTGTACGAGGGGGCTCAGGGCAGGGGGTTGGGGTGTAGGAGGGGTGTGGGCTGCAGCAGGGGGTTGGGGTGCAGGAGGGCTGTGGCAGTGGGCTCAGGACAGGGGGTTGGGGGCAGGATGGGGTTGGGGTGCGGGCTCCAGGCTGGCAGTGCTTACCTAGAGGAGCTCTGAGGTGGCAGCAGCACACACTGGGACCAGGGCATGCTCCCTGCCTGCCCTGGCCCTGTGCCACTCCCAGAAGCAGCCAGCACCATGTCCCTGTGGCCCCTGGGGAAGTGCTTCCGGGAGTGGTGCGGGGCCCGCGGCACCACGGGGATATCAATCCCGCTGGCTGGATTCAAAGCCCTGACAGGCCGGATCTGGCCCGCAGGCCGTAGTTTGTCCACCCCTGCACTAAAGCATCTCTTGAAGAAAGATGTCAGATATTAATTAAAAAATTCTAATTGATGGAAAAATGTGTAGTCTTTTCCAATGATTAATTACCCTTAGAGTTAAATATTGCATCTTTTTTCCAGTTTTAACTTTGCTAACTTCATCTTCCAGCCATTCTATCATTATGCTTATTTTCTGTTGCTATTTTCAAATTAATTAATTTAGGTCCAGGTTGTGATACCCTTACTCATGTTGAGTAGCATCTTATTTCATGAGTATTCTCTTTGATTTCATTAGGACTACTCTTGGTATTATTCAACATAAGTAAGAATGTTCTAATCTGGCCCTCAGTGTTCTTAAGGGGTGGTTTCTTTCTAAAATTTCTTTTTTCTGCAATTAAAAATTAGTGTGAATATTGGGGCATCTGCTATTTCGGTTCAGATTCATTTCTGCTGTCAGTATACAGAGGGTAATAAGGACTTAATATCATGTGTGGGTGTTTTATTCATGAGTAATACTGCAAAAAGAGCTTTGAATGAAGAGGTTAAACCAACCACTGGGGCTTTGAGAGGCTACACTCTGGTGTTTTGCATAAAACAATAAATCAACAAAGAATGCCAGATTATATCTGATTCAACCTTTCTTCTCCATAATTTTCTTCAGAGCATGTAATCATTTCTTTTTCCCCATGTGTAGATTTAAATAGGAGATTTTATTTATGGTTAAATTTAATAATATAGTTGAATGTATGATACAGCTGTCGACTCTGGATGCATGACTGACTCTAAGAGCCGATCATTAATTTTTGAGGAGAAAGATGGTAAAGCTAAAAATGTTAGTGTAAGGGGTCAGACTCACCCCTGCGGCACCTCCCGCTGGTTATCCTGGGAACTAGCACACTCCAACCCAGAGAGCCCTCTGCAGGGCGGTGATCCTTGTTCTCTACTGTCCCTCCCTCCCCCCGTGTCCCTCCCAGGACCCCAGTGTCCCTTGCTTTGGGTGCTGCCCCCTGGCAGTACCCACACACGCTTGGTCTCCCCTCCCAGGGGAACCCCTATACACTAACCCCACCTCACCTCAGTATCAGGCTACTGCCAGTCATTGTCTAGCCCCACACCTGGAGCAAACTGCAGTATCAGCCTACTCATCACTGGCAAGGAGAGTTTGGACCTGCTGCCTTGACCTACCTCTGGGCTGCCCTCTGCAACCCCCAGTACCTTTGGCCCAATGCTAGGCCCGCAGCCTGGGGCTTTCCAGGCTGGAGCTCCCCAGCCTTTCCCAGCCCTGCTCCACTCAAGTACCCTATCTCAGCTCCCTACAGTCAGGCCCTTCTCTCTCTGAACACAGAGAGAGACTTCTGAGCTCCTGGCTCCAAGCCTCTTTATACAGGCCAGCTGGGCTCTGATTGGGGCGTGGCCCAGGTGCAGCTACTTCCCAAATCAGCCCAGTCTTCCCTGCCCCAGCCTTCTCCCAGGGCTAATCCAAACCCCTCAGGGCAGGAGCGGGTATCCACCCCGCTACAGTTAGGTTTCTGTGCACAATAGGGACTGCCAAATTTCTGCCAAGTACAATTCATAAATCTTACTCTATGGCAGGGGTCTCAAACTCAAATGACCACGAGGGCCACATAAGGACTAGTACATTGGCCCAAGGGCTGCATTACTGACACCTCCCCCCCCACCGCCCTCGGCCCCGCCCCCACTCCAACCTTTCCATGAGGCCCCGCCCCTGCCCTGCTTCTTCCCACCCCTTCCCTGCCCCCATTCCAACCCCTTCCCCAAAATCCCCACTCCAAATCCGCCCCCTCTCTGCCTCCAGGGGGTGCAGGAGGGGTGTGGCAGGGGCTCAGGGCAGGGAGTTGGGGTGTGGGGTGCAGGAGGGGTGAGGGGTGCGGCAGGGGGTCAGGGCAGGGGTGAGAGGTACAGGAGGGGGCTCAGGGCAGTGGGTTGTGGTGTGGGGTGCAGGAGGGGTGAGGGGTGTGGCAGGGGGTTAGGGCAGGGGATTGGAGTGCAGGAGGGGTGTGGCAGGGTGTCGGGGTGCAGGGTGCGGCAAGGAGCTCAGGGCAGGGGGTTTGGCTGCAGGAGGGGCTTGGGGGGCGGGCTCTGGCCCGGTGCACACCGGGGGCAGGGCAGGCTCCCTGCCTGCCTGTCTGCCCTGCCCCGCCCCCACGCCGCTCCGGGATGTGTGTATTGCTGTTGCTTCAGGCACCGCCCCCAGCATCTCCCATTGGCCGGGAACGGGGCACCAATGTGCCCCCCCTTCCCCACGTTCCGGCCGCTTCCCGGTGCGGCGCGGGGGCAGGGCAGGCAGGCAGGGAGCCTTCCCTGTCCCCGGTGCGCGTCAGGCCGGAGCCGCTCTACGTAAACGCTGGGGGAGGGCGGGGGGGCCGTAAGGAGCTCGCGGGCCACAGAAAATTACCTCGCGGGCCACATGTGGCCCACGGACCATGTGTTTGAGACCCCTGTTCTACGGGAATGTCTTGCAGGTTCAATATTCAATTTAATCTTTCCGTATAATCCAGTTTAATCTATTGAATATTTCCTTACTTCAGTCAAAATACTACTTAGTTGATGAATTCTTCATTTATTTAAAAAAAAAACTAGAGAAATGCAATACAGTTCACAAACAAAGTTGATTGAACTCCCATCAGGAATGATGGGTCTCTATTTCAGTTATCTGCATTAACTTTCTCTATACAGTACACCAGGTGGGTTGATCCACTCTACATGAAATAAATTTAGCATTTAATGAACGAACCAATGAATTTGGTAACAGCACTTTCATTGATTTCAGTGGTGCAGGAGTGGAGATCAAGTACGAAAACCTTACAGGTTGGGCTCTATCCTAGGAGTTGCTGAGTGCTTTCCATTCCTATTGAGTTCAGTTGAGTTACGTGACCATCTGTCACATGAGTGAATTCATTCTCTTTACCTGGGGACGTAGGCTAAGACTCATCTCTCTTTAGAAGGGCCAGGAGCTTTAAGTAACTTGTGATCACAAGTAATTCTGGAGAGACAGATGTGTAGATGTGAGCTCAGAGCAAATTGTTTGTAAATTTTTATTACGTGTTTTTGGTATTGCTAGTAAATAATACAGTATAAAGCTATAACTGGTGTTTCTTTGACTCCACTGTATTTCAAGTGACCTCTGTTTTGATGGGCTTCTTATAAAAAAAGACGCATTTAATCAAGATAGGTTACTTCTCATTGTCTGGGACAAGTAGGAGAGTGTACAGTTGCAGCACTAGCACCTACAGTTCACTCTGTTTTAAGGCTAAGACATGCCATGAAACTTAGCTCTGTGGAGCTGTATTTCTGAATGTCTGTTAACCGTTTAAGAATGCGTCATAATGAAGAGCCATAAATAGGCATGATGTTGAGGAATCTAGGAGGAAAGTCCAAGAGTAGTTTATTAACAAGGCTATAAGCATGATTCATTAACATTTTTGGATAAGACGCAAATAGCTTTTAGTAAAATTTCCCAAGCAGCCTTTGTTGACAGGTTCCCTTAGGGAAAAAAAATAATGCTCACTTTAGTTGCAGTTTCTGACTGCAATGACAAGAAATCTCTCAGTGGTATTAGGCTGTTTCTTCCAGGTACCACGTTCTTCTTACAAAATGGCTAAACCCATTCACCTAAAATCTAGATCTTGTTTTCAACATAAATGTTTTTTTTTTCCCAGCAAAAGAAAACAGCGATGCAAAAACTGGTAAAACAACCCAAATAATGACTTTAAGAGTTACAGTCAGATCGGTACTTGCCTGACATCAGTGAGATAAGATTTTCTTGTTTTCTTCTCAATGGTTTATTACAATTACTTACAGTGTTTACTCCTTACATGGCAAATGTAATCAGGGCAAATAATTTCATTGAATACAAACTCCACAAACTGCTACACTGTAGTAGTCAATTCTAGATATATTATAGAAGACATTTGGTATTTTAACAAATACTATATTTAAGTAAAACATATATGAACAAAAATCCCATCAGTTAATGAAATAAGTCTTATCTTAGCGATAACCACTAAAGATCTGATGGTACTGCTGTGAATTACATCCTTTTGACCAATAAAACTACAGTATGCGAATAAAGTAAAGTCAATTTCAATTTTATACTGATCAATTGACTCTGATGTCCTGTGTCCTGAATGTAGCATCTTATCTTACTCCACAATAGAGTTGTGCTGAGTAAATCTGTTTATATGAATCTCACATAGCAGCCTTACAACTCGTATAAAATACTATACTCATTACCCTCTCTCAGATACTGTGTGAGATGTAATGTTTTGTACTATTATTTTGAAATACTGTATTGTATTTTTACAGGAAATTTTGGGGATAGAACCATGCAGAGACAAATTAGAAGGTGTCATGGCTCCTGTAGCATAAATCTTGAGTTACTCTGGTGCTGAAGCCCCTGCTTTTTACTGGAGGTTCAAGTACATTGTACAATCTGATTAGACAGTCTCTGAACAATTCAATTCTGTCATGTTCTAGGGTGCAGTCCAGACCAGTAAGAGGTTGTGCCACTTCCTGCCTTGTAACCGTGGGTGCCTCAAAATGCTCTGCTGCTGCAACTCTCTGACTGGATGCTTCCAGCCAGCATAAAAGCATGCACTGAGTGTCTGGGTGTAAGCCCTGGTTCAGCGCTCTGACGCCAGCAGTCTGCCTACCACACAACAGGCCTACTCTGGTTATACCTGGTTATATCTGGTAAGATGATCCTTTTGCTCCCTAGTCCCAAATTTTCCCAAAAGGGTGTGCTCCGTAACGTCCAGCTCACTTCTGGACCATTCAGAGAGACATTAAGATTTATTTGTTCCTTTAAAGATCTAACACCCAGCAGCTTGCCACATGAACTGGAGTTAATATTCACTTTAAGCTAGCCCAGGGCTGTATTTGATTTAGATTAAAAGTAAGACAAGTTTATTAACAAAAGGAGATAGAATCTTAAGTGAATTCAGGTATAAAGGTTAGAAATGCTTACAAGCAAATACAAGTGAAAAACACTTTAGAGAGGCTAAGGCTACAGCCTTTGTTCAAGGTCATTTCCTTAGAATTATAGAATCATAGAAGATAAAGGTTGGAAGAGACCTCAGGAGGTCATCTAGTCCAACCCCCTGCTCAAAGCAGGCCCAACCCCAACTAAATCATCCCAGCCAGGGCGTTGTGTAGCCGGGCCTTGAAAACCTCCTAAGGATGGAGATTCCACCACCTTCCTAGGTAATCCATTCCAGTGCTTCACCACCCTCCTAGTGAAATAGTATTTCCTAATACCCAACCTAGACCTCCCCCACTGCAACTTGAGACCATTGCTCCTTGTTATGTCATCTGCCACCACTTTGAACAGCCTACCTCCATCCTCTTTGGAACCGCCCTTCAGGTAGTTGAAGTCTGCTATCAAATCCTCCCTCACTCTTCTCTTCTGCAGACTAAATAAGCCCAGTTCCCTCAGCCTCTCCTCATAAGTCATGTGCCCCAGCCCCCTAATCATTTTCATTGCCCTACACTGTACTTTCTCCAATTTGTCCACATCCTTTCTGTAGTGGGGGCCCAAAACTGGACACAATACTCCAGATGTGGCCTCACCAGTGCCGAATAGAGGGGAATAATCACTTCCCTCGATCTGCTGCCAATATGCAGCCCAATATGCTGTTAGCCTTCTTGGCAACAAGGGCACACTGTTGACTCATATCCAGCTTCTCATCCACTGTAATCCCCAGGGCCTTTTCTGCAGGACTGCCGCTTAGCCAGTCAGCCCCCAGCCTGTAGCAGTGCATGGGATTCTTCTGTCCTAAGTGCAAGACTCTGCACTTGTCCTTGTTGAACCTCATCAGATTTCTTTTGGCCCAATCCTCCAATTTGTTTAGGTCACTCTGGACCCTATCCCTACCCTCCAGCATATCTACTTCCCTCCTCAATTTAGTGTCATCTGCAAACTTGCTGAGGGTGCAGTCCATCCCATCATCAGATCATTAATGAAGATGTTGAACAAAACCGTCCCCAGGACAGACCCGTGGGGCATTCTGCTTGATACCAGCTGCGAACTAGACATCAAGCCGTTGATCACTACCCGTTGAGACCGACGATCTAGCCAGCTTTCTATCTATCTTATAGTCATTCATCCAATCCATACTTTTTTAACTTGCTGGCAAGAATTCTTTGGGAGACCATATCAAAAGCTTTGCTAAAGTCAAGATATATCACGTCCACTGCTTTCCCTGTATCCATAGAGCCAGTTATCTCATCATAGAAGGCAATCAGGTTGGTCAGGCATGACTTGTCCTTGGTGAATTTATCAGTCTACCTTCCAGCCAGATGGTTGACCAGCCCCTCTGGTCAGGATCTCCCACAGAGTTCAAAGTGCTCAGTTCCTTTGTGTTCTTAGGTGAAAGATAAATTGGAGTTCTATGCTCCTCTCTTTATAGTCCAGTGAACCTTTTAAATGGATTCCTCTGAAGGTTGCCCCCCAGAGAAAAGTTAATTGAAGCTGTGAGGAAGGCAGTATAGAGCCTTCTGGTGAAAGAAGTGTAAACACAGTCAGGATGAGCTCTACCCTGACAGCTGGTGGTGAATTGTGATGAGTTGTGGAAAAGAACTTCAGGGGCTGATCTTGTTTGCATAGGCACACTCAATCAGCCTAGCATGAGCCCACAGCAGCCCCAAATGGTCACTTTGGCTGCTGTGGGATCCCCAGTTTCTCTGTTATAGGGGCAGGAAGAATAAACTGTTGTTACCCTGATTATGTGAATCAAGGACAATGAAACTGTTTTATGAAAGAGGGACTCGCCATCAACTAAGTAGCACTCGCTAGACAAGGGACATGGGTTCCAAAACACAGTGAATTGAGAGAGGATGGGGATAGGTATTTGTATCTGATGGTATGGGAGCCTTTTGAGGACCTGAAATACTAATTGCACTTCTTCCTCTCTCTACTGTGGCATATCAGAGTTAATTTTAATTCCATTAGGAGTCTAGTTACAGACTGCTGAGATAAATTCACTTTGGGCCAATGGTGTACCAGCACTGAGGCTTTCCTACTACAAGCTCAAATCACTAAAAAACTAAAATTACTGAGAGCTGAAATCATTGAGTGCTGTGGGGGGGCTGAAGATATGTTGCTGAGCAGCTGGCAGAACAGTTTGCAGGATGACTGGAGCAGCTCGCAGGACAGCTGGTGGAGTGGAGCAGCTGGCAGAGTAGGGCGGAGCAGTTCACGGAACAGCTGGAGCGGCTCACGGGATGGCTGGTGGAGCAGAGCGGCTGGTGCAGTGGCTCACGGGGAAGGCTGCAGCAGAACCCCATGGAGAGGTGGGGCACCACGTAAGGTGCCCCTTAACACCACTGCACCCCCTTCCCTTCCCCCCAGGCATAAAACTCTGCAGATAAACTTTTGAACTCTGAGGCTGCACTGACCAGGGACAGAGACTTTTGGGTTGTTGGACTTTTGGGTTGCTGGACTCAAGAGACTTTTGGGTTGCTGGACTCAAGAGACTTTTGGGGAGTTGGACTTTTGGGACTTTGAGTGATTTTTTTGGGTTGCTGGACTTAAGATCTTGAGGGGAAAAGGATACTGCCAAACTTACTTGGAGGGGGGGGAGGTCTTTTGCTCATGGTTTGTGTTATGAATCCTGTTTGTGGTGTTTCCCCAATATAATGCTGCATTGTTTCCCTCCTTTATTACAAGGATTCTGCTACACTCAGACTCTGTGCTTGTGAGAGGGGAAGTATTGCCTCTTAGAGGCACCCGGGGGGTGGTATGTAATTGTCCCAGGTCACTGGGTGGGGGGCTCGAGCCGGTTTTGCATTGTGTTATTGAAACGGAACCCCTAGATACTGAACCCGGCCCTTGTTGCTGCCAACTCAGATGGGCAGAAGGGTTACATTAGTTTCATGCTGTTTCTTCCCTCCTGGTGTTTGCTAAAATGCAAATTGATCTGTTTCCTGCAATCTCCTTCCCCTTTTGGGTTGATGGTCCTGTTTACTTCCTATATAATTTGCATTCCCATTGTCTCTTAATGTTCCTTGGAAATACCTTCCAGGTGGCCAAACCGCATTCCTTTTTCTAGGGTGGATTAACTTTAATCCTGCTTGGCAGACACACTTTACAAACATATTGGAAATTGTGTTATCTGTTTCAAATTTGTCCTCCATGCGTACACCCAGACAATAATATTAATGATCCTTATGCTATTAGCTTTCAATTGATATTTTACATGACACTTTTCTGATACAGATTATGAAAGTGGGTTGGGGTACACTGAACTGGTCAGGCCTGAAACTTACTACCCCAGATATCAGTGAGTCCCTTGCCACTTTGGATTTGTTCCCAAATGATGTGGAAAACCAGGATGGTTTCAAAATGGGCTTGATTCTATTCAAGTCATAGCTAATGGCTCTTTTAACATCCATTTTAAGTAATCAGGCCTCATAAGGCACACTACAAGCCTTTAGAAAGATCAGAAGGGCAATGATCTAGTTTAGAGGGAATTCCAACAGTATCTTAAGGATTTGCTTGAGGAAGAAACATCACCGTGAATTTATGGAAAAAAAACTTGTAAATTGACGATGAGCTGCATATTAATGGTGGGAAAAGACAAGCCAGATTTCATAAAGTATAGCAAGTATTCTAAAATTATAGGAACCAGGCAAACTGCAGATGCCATATTCCTCTACAGAAAATGTTTCCATTTCAAGCCATGAGATTTCCTAATGAGCAGATCGAACGTCTCCAGTATGACCTGCTTGACCTTGTCCAATTAGCTAAAAGCTAAGTTAAGTTTTCAAGATACAGGCTTCTAGGTAAAACTGTTGTTAATCCAGATACAAATTTGATTTTCCCTTTAAGAATGATGATGATGCTGAAAAAATAGGAGAAGCTGTTTTGTCAGAGCAAGAAAATCTGAATACCACATCTAATGAGACTAAATTAGGTCTATGAAGATTATGTTCCCTCAGTTTTCCCTCACCTTTTCAAGGAGTCATGGTAGCAGGGAAAAGGGGAAAAAGCGAACATAAGACCCAGCCCTAAGTGAGGCAGAAAAGTGTGTGATAGACTAGAGCAGCAGTTCTCAACCAGGGGTCCGTGGCCCCTTGGGGTCCACAAGCCCTTTCAGGGGGCCACGGAGCCCCACTGCTGAAACCTGGTGCTGCTCTCTCACAGGGCTGAAGTCCCAAGTCCCGGTGCCCCCCCGCCGTGGGGTTGAAGCCGGGAGCAGTGCGGGGCTAAAACCCTGAGCCCCGCACCTCAGACAAAGGCAGTGTTTTCTGCAGGAAGCACACACTTTTCATGAAAAGTCAAACTCAATTTTCCATCAAAAACTGTTTTGACAAAGTCTTTATCCTTGCCCCTTTTATTAAATATTACATGACACCAAATAAACATGAACATACAAAGCAATGTGAAAAATAAAACTCAAATGTGAATAATATGTAAATGTGTTGTATTTTACAAATATACATCTACGGGACATAGCTATGGTTGTGCTTGAAACATTAGTTCTCCATTTCCTGACTTTGGAGCACATGATTTTTTAATCTTAAAATTGCACTAAACCAGGTTGGGAAACCATCCAGATAGTTGGAGGGATTTATATTCAGAGTAGGACTGCAGAAATGTCACCTTTTTACTCATGACATCTGACCTCAGTGTGTATTCCTTACTTTACTTTAGTGGCAAAAACAACATTTTACTTTTATAATTCTGTTCACACTTCAAGTGACATCTCTGGTACAGTGGTTGTCAACCACCACTTTCCATCTGTCACAGTTGAAACAGAGTGGTAAAACTTCTACTCCCAGTTTGGATACCAATCCATGTGGTAATTTTTCCAACTAGGGGGACCAAATGTCCTGTTTTTATAGGGACAGTCCCTATTTTTCAGTCTTATTCTTATATAAGCTCCTATTACCCCCCACCCCCATCCTGATTTTTCACATTTGCTGTCTGGTCACCCTATTTCCAACATAGCTGTGTAGCGGGGTGGTCACCCACTCCTAGGGTTACCATACGTCCAGATTTTCCCGGATATGTCTGGCTTTTTGGGCTTCAAATCCCCGTCCGGGGGGAAATCCCAAAAAGCCAGACATGTCCGGGAAAATTGGGACATGCAGGGCCGGCGGTGCCAGACTTGGCCGCGCCTCCTCCCCCCACACCCCCCTTACCTGCTTCAGGCTTCCCGCAAATCAAATGTTCGCGGGAAGCAAGGGAGGGGGCGGAGTTGGGGTGGGGACTTTGGGGAAGGGGCGGAGTGGGGGGGGCATGGGCGGGGCTGGGGGCGGGGCCCCGTGGAGTGTCCTCCTTTTGGAAGCTCAAAATATGGTAACCCTACCCACTCCTGCCCTGAAGGGTTTGAAATCAGCCCTGCGAGAGGGCTGAGACTGCGAGAGGGCTGCTGCTAGGAAAGCAGCAAGCCTAGGCTGATTGGGGAAAGCAGCCTCAGATGGAGGCCACGCCCCAATCAGGCCAAAACTGGCATAGTAAGGGCCCAGCTGGCCCTTATAAGAGGGCAGTAGGCCAGGAGCAGGCAGTCTCCCTCTAGCTGAGGAGGGAGATGGACCTAGCTGCCTGAGTGCTAAAGGGTACTGGCGTGAAGCAGGGCTGGGGAAAAGGCCAGAGGAGCTGGGGAGCTCTGGGCCAGCAACTCCCCAGGCTGCAGGGCCTTGTACAAGGCCCCTGGAGATACTGGGTTGCAGGGAAAGGCAGCAGGTCAAAACCTCCCTTGCCTATGATGACTGGCTTATACAGACTGCAATTGGCCCCAGTGAAAGGAGGCTAGATGGTGACTGGCAGTAGCCCATAGACTGAGGCAAGGTAGGGATAGAGGGTGGGGGTTCCCTGGGGTGGGGAGACCAAGATCTGTGGTGTATTGCCTGGAGGGGCAGCACCCCAGGTAAAAGGGCACTGGGGTCCTGGGAGGGACACGAGGGCCAGCGGCAGCAGGACACTGGCCTGCAGAGGGTGCTCTGAGCTGGAAAGAGATAATTCCCTGAGATGACCAGCAGGAGGCGCCTCAGGGGTGAGTCTTACCCTATTACAAGCTGTTTCTCTTTCTTCCTCTTACTAGTTTGCCTGTGATCTTGTCTGATATCATGCGAAACAGCTCCATTTCAGCACTCAGTCGATTAGCAATATGTCCGCAGAGAGATGTTATTCTCTTACCTAAGATCTCAAGTAATTGTGCTCTTTTAAAATTCATCCTTCTCATCACCCTTAGTTTTGGTTATCCAACTAATTTTTAACATTCCTCCGTAACACCAAAACTTGGAGTGTTCAAGTCATATTTTTTAAGTGTCCAGCTCTCACATCCGTACAGGCGGGTTGCTCATATTTTGCACGAAAGAGGCATAATTAGCAGCTGGATTCTAAAAACACAAAGGTGAAAATATGAAGTCTGCATAGATTTGTCTGCCTTTCCCATTACCTTTCATATTCATGCCTTGGTTTGGATTATAAACACTTCAGGACAGGAACTGAAGTGCTCATAAATTGCCTAGCACAGTGGGACCTTTATTCTGATTTTGGCACTACAGTTACATAAATAATTAATATTTGTCTTAAGCATTAATAGGAATTTGAAGTCTGTTCAAGCTCCGTAGCCAAATTCCGTTATTAAAGTTGTGCAACCCCACTGGAAACAATGGAATTGTACCATTTTAAATGTAACCGTCAGAATCTTTTCTGCTGGTGTTAAGACCTGATGAAAACCTACTGAAGGGGATGGACTGAACTGGTCTGTTGGCATCAAATGGCTTTAAAACAGTTCCTTGATGTGTGAAGCAGAAAGAACACAGTATGATTTCCAAATCTACAGGTGAGTTTGCAGGACTGGCCGTTAGAAAAAACATCTTGTTACTTGTAAACTGAACAAATATGAGAGAATAAACTGGAAACCCCATGATACCATTTTTATAGATTGACTTTCCAGGGCAGAAACTTATTTCTGAGAGCAAAGCTCCTTTTTTCCCCATATCTAAATCTCTTCAGTGTTATCTTAGCATTAACTGTTCAAGGAAGATTTTAATAGCTACTCTCCCAATTCTCTTTTGGTGGCAGTGGGCTCTGTGAGACTGTTGATGTCATCAGTATAAGGAATTACTTCAGTTCCTTCCTCCTAAGATGGGGGAAGTAGAGGAATGATAAATATAGTGCATATCCCTCCAGCTAATTGGGGAGAAGGAAGTTACACCTATTAGCAGAGTGAAGGGAAACATATTTGTTTTCAATTTCCCGACCCCGGAAATTACTTCAGTGGTCAGACCATTACAGTTGTGTGGAACTCTGTACCAATCCTAAAAGAGATTACGATAATTTATTGTTCCACCTTTGTTAGTATATTTCTCATTTTGCTCATTTAGAGCTGTGCACTATAAAGCAACCCTATAGGAGATCTTGCAGAGAAATACTAATATTTATGCCCACCAAAGCAGGGGAGGAAATATATTGTGCTTCTGTAAGTAAGCCAAAATGCAAACCATTTCATATATTATTTTTTTTAGTACCCTGGCCAAGAGTTCAGTGAAGACAATTCAGTGACAGTCTGTTTTAATCATTTGTTTATATTATGTTAAATAGCTTTTCATCTTTTATATATTCATGTATGAATATCAAACAAAATTTACACATTAGATGTAAGTAGCTTTTATAGATTCTGATTATGTGACATACAAAAGATTTTATACATGTCTATTACACACACAAAATTTATGCTAAAATATTAAGGGTGTCATACACTCAACAATTAGAAAATGTTAGAAGTAAGATTGCCTATATTTTGAAGAAACCTCCCATTGACTTCACTTCTGAGCACTCAACTTCTGTAAATCCGACGCTGGGCTATCAAGTTAGGCAGTCAGAAAATAAGAAACACATAGTTAGTGACTGACTGTGAAAAGTTTGGTTTAAGCGATTTGACTACCATCACAGAGAAACTCTGCAGCACAGGCAGGGATAGAATCCAATTCTCCAAGGCAGCATTCAACTGCCTTAACCATCAGACTTCTCTCTTCCTGCCATCCCCTGCCTCATTCTCTATGAACCTTCCAATTTCTGCAACAATTTGGGAGGTGCTGCACCCAGAAATGAGGACAGTTGAAGAACACAAGGAGCTAGAAAGGCTAGATATGTGGAGATAATATAACAAAAGGCCAGATTCAGATACTTGCATTGAATAGCATCTTACTCTACAAGTGGCCCCGTTAAAGTCAATGGGACTATTCATGGAGTAAGGTTCTACTCAGCCTGAGTAAAGATATTGGAATCTTGTTTGAAATTAGGTTCAGGGTGGAAAAATGCAAGCTGCTATAATAAATCTGGGGGGAAACTATCTAAATAATAGATACTCAACAGGAAGCAGAAACATGGGAGGCAGTAATGCTGAACGACACCTGGAACAAGTTAAATAGGGTTACCATATTTCAGCAAGCAAAAAAGAGGATGGGAGGAGCCCCGCCCCTGCCCCTCCCACTTCCCGCCCCCCCTCAGAACCCCCAACCCTCCCCCGTTCCTTGTCCCCTGACTGCCCCCTCCTGGGACCCCTGCCCCTAACTGCCCCCCAGGACTCCACCCCCTATTTATGTACAGGCGTGACTACCTGCCCTTTCCTGGTTACTATACGCGGCCAGTCCGCATCCACATCCAGTAGTTAAAAAAAAAAAATAAACTAATAATTTAAATTGGAATTTCATCCATTAATAAGTATTTATTATATAGTTAAAACCATTCTATTGAAGGACAGATATTAAATAACACTAAATATGTTAATGTTCAAAACAATATTAAAAATTTGAAAATTTAGAGCATGGAAACCAAAATAGCTAAAATTTAGTTTTGGCAAGATACACGGAATGGAAACTCTGGGATCTTTACCTGTCACTGAATATAGCCATCATACCAATTGTGGAATATCAAACAAGTCTACATATACTCTCCTTAAAATTTTTACTTCTGTCCATTCCCAATAATTGTAACAAATCATTATTACCTTCACTCCACTTGCCACGCGCCCCAAGCACAAAACCAAAGAAGTGGATATTTTTACCTCCCGTTAAGTTTTTAATTTCTTCCTCTAACTCAAGATAATAAGCCACCTTCTCACTGTGGGCTTGTTCCAAACTTCCGGCATTATCCTCCCATCGCACTGTAACATCAACCACCACTGCTGTATCTCCTTTTATAAATATAATATCCGGCTTTCTTAACTCACCCTTACTATTTCTCAAATGGGGCTCTATCATTGCCTTCCACCCTAATTTACCAACCTTATCTACAACTGCAGACACTACTCTATTATGCCTTTTTATCCTAGCATTCTTAGTCTTATAACATTGTCCTGAGATATGGGGAACAGTCTCCCGCACTTTACCGCACCATCTACAAAGAGCATTCACACCTCCTCTTCCTTTTGCTAATGTCTCCCTAGTAGGATAAATATTTGCCCTAAGCTGCAATGCTGCGATATACGCTGATGATTTAACTTTACTAGAGTTTCTAAAAATCGAATTACTAATTAAATCATTTTTAAAATATTTTATCCCTATTCCCTGACATCTCAGTTCCGACCATCTTAAAAATTCCTCTTCCCTCCATTTCTTGGGATGAGATGTTACTGCACTAAATGACAATATTTTATCCACAAGATTTTCTCCTGCATATAGATAAGATAGGTCCACTCAATCATCTCTCAAGACAATATGTCTCCTCCATTTACGAATTAACATATTTGGGATTTGCACACTAAACTTAGTGAGAGCTAAACCACCATCCCTACCTCTAGAATAAAATATCCCATCTGTGGTACACTGAGGTAAATGTAAAATCTCTTTAACTATTTTTCTAACTAACACATCAAGATCGTCTAAAAGATTAAAAGGGGGTTCTATTAAAAGAAGATTATAAAATAGCTTCGGTAAGATGTATGTCTGTAAAATTAATATTTTTTGGGCTTTCAATTTTTCTTTAAGTACCGGTCCCCCTACACCTATCCAGGGATCTATTCTAGCCCCTAAATATTTTTCAAAATCCCCTGGTTGAACATATTCAATCTCCTCTGACCCTATCTGCCAATTATCCTTAGGATTAACTACATAGGTTTTATGTTTAGTTAAAATATGAAAGCCTTTCGTTTTCTTCACATTAACAGAGAGATTAGTATTTTTACAAAACTCCTCTAAGATACCCAAATTTTTGATCATTCCTTTATATGAGCTACTTAAAATTGCCACGTCATCGGCAAAAGCCAATGACGTGACACTATTACCCTTAACATAAAAACCACTTCCTTCTACTTCTAATCTAGTTAAAAGGGGATCCATAGCAATATTAAACAAAATTGGGGACAACGGGTCACCCTGCTTGACCCCCCTCCTAATTAAAATAGACTCAGTAGCTTCATCACCCACCCATACCCTAGTTGTGCAATTATCATAAAGGTCCCTAATAATATCTATAAAATGTTCATCTATACCAAATCTTCTCAACCCAGCTATTATATGTCCGTGTCCCACAGAATCAAATGCTTTAGCCAGATCTACGAACACTATTGCAATTTCATTCCCATTTCGTTTAGCCCCTTTAATCAAATTATCTAATATAGCAATATTTTCCTCACACCCAGGGGCGGATATAAACCCTTTTTGTCTACTACATATCTTAACTGTTTCCACCAGTCTTTTTGCTAATATTTTGGTATAGATTCTAATCCAAACTGACCCAATTGTCAATGGTCTCCAAGATGTTAACTTCTTCATTTCCTCCTCATCTTGTGTCTTTGGTATTAAAATCGTTCTATTTTTCTTAAATTCATCTGGTACCTGTCTATTTAGAAACCATATATTAAAAATTTTTGTAAGTATTAAGGAGTCTAAATTAAAAATATCCCACAAATTGCTCACTTTTACTTTATCTGGGCCAGGAGCACTATCTTTTCTTATTTCTCTTAAAGCTATTCTAATCTCATCCACAGAGATCGGACTCATTAATATATCATTATCCGCATTCTCTGTGGATGATGGCCACCCTCTCATATTACCATGTCCAATTGTTCCCAAAATATTTACATAGTATTCCTCAATTTCTTTCATAGGGATAGCACACTTAGCCTTATCTGGCTCTCCCATTATAATGCGAGTCAGTCTTCTTCTATCCTTATCAAATAATTGTTGATAGAATTTATACTTAGCTTTCTTTGTAGCATATCTCCTAATTGCATTAAATTGCTTCCTTCTCCCCTCCTTTCTCATCTTCCCTTTTCCTTTATTCCTCAACTCTATTTGACTTTCATTTCTAGGGTCCTTTCCCTCTACTAATGAATAACATAATTTTTCCAACATTGCCCATCCGAGAGCTTTTGTTAAATCCTCCTTTAATAATCCTTCAATTTCCCCTAAACTATTTATTATTTCTCTTCCCTCCCTACTTTGTTTTCCCCGTTTACATATTTTCTCCACTAAATCCACTTCTGGATGTCCTTTTAGTGGGAAAATCCTCTCTCTTGGGGGCGGAATTTCTAATATATTTACTCTAATGTCCTCTACCTCAGTCACTTCCTCCCTATCTCCTGTTACCACTAACTTCTTCTTTGCTAATTCTCGTCTTTTATCTGATATTTGTTTATTCGTTTTGGTCCTCATCTCGCTCTCAATACATTTATTTATATTCCTTTTCCCAATATATTTCCTTTCCAACTGTATAAGCTGCGCAACCTCATCTTTGGTCCATATACGAGATCTAGTCGATCCCTCTTTGATCTTACTTTTAGCAGCCATATCTTCTTTTCTTTGCTCATTCCTCACAGCAGGGTGTCTATGTCTACAGTGTTGGCTCAATCCAGATCTAGTATGAAAACCAAGCCCACAGACCGAGCACGTATGGCTCTTCATTGGGGTATCCGCCTTCTTGGGTATGCACTTGGGGTAGTGGCAAGCTATATTATGATATTGAGAAGATTTTCCACATTTACTACATACAACTCGTATGGCTTTACTTTTATGAACCACATTAATGTGTTTGGCCCATTTACCAAATGTTGGTAATATCTGGGGACATATTGGACAATTAAAACTATCAACGGGATACTCTAAATAAAAAACCCCATCCTTCCACGAACTACTTTCTAATATATTTATATTACTACCAGTACTGTTAAGATCCTTATTACGATCCCTATTAAAATCAGTACTTGGTCTAAAACTATTTAATAAACTAGACCCATTAACTAAATGAGCATTAAGATATCCCGATTCCCTAACATATGGATCATCAAATGTACTTAAATACTTAAAATCTGGATTAAAACTGTCCATAGTTAAATCATTAAAAGTGTCCCTTGTAAAAACCATTGGTAAGATAGATAAAATCTCCTCACCATGATCATCACAAACATTCTCCTCTACCTCCTCTCCATGCTCCACTGGGAGGACTTGATTCTCACTCTCATTCTCATGAGACTTCATTATAGTCCACACCATTTTATCCATTGGTCCAGCGACCCTGATCACACCCCTAATATATTTAACACTGTCAGCTTGGGCATCAAAGCCAACAGCGGGGGCGTTATTAACCCGGTCCAGCGCCAATCCGGTATAAAAATATAAATTACTTTTTTCCATAGCTAAAAGATTTACCCTTTCCAGGGGGAAACTAACCCGTACCTGGGGAAAACTAACCCGTGCCTGGGGGAGACTACCCTTACCAGGGGGAATCTAACCCTTACCAGGGGGAGTCAACCCGTACCTGGGGGAGGCTACCCTTACCAGGGGGGCATCCATAAGCCTCCCTGCCTCTTGTCCCCTGACTGCCCCCTCCTGAGACCCTCCCCCCATCCTAACTGGCCCCCTAGGAGCCTACCCCTACCTGTACCCTGATTGCCCCAACCCTTATCCACACCCCCACCCCCAGACAGACCCCTGGGACTCCCACGCCCCATCCAACCACTCCCCACCCCCTGACAGCCCCCCCCAGAACTCCCAACCCTCCCTGCTACTTGTCCCCTGACAGCCCCCCCCAGAACTACCAGCCCATCTAAACCCCTCTGCTCCCTGTCCCCTGACTGCTCTGATCCCTCTCCCCACCCCTGCCTCCTGACAGCCCCCGCCCAGAACTCCCAAACACCCCCCCCGCTCCTTGTCCCCTGACTGGCCCCTCCTGGGACCCCTGCTCCTAACTGCCCTCCAGAACCCCAACCCCTACCTAAGCCTCACTGTTCCTTGTCCCCTAACTGCCCCCCCCCCAAACTGCCCCCCCAGGACCCTACCCCCTACCCGTATCCTGACTGCCCAAAACCTTCTCCACCCCCCCAAAAAGCCCCCCCCCGAACTCCCGACCCCCCCGTCTCTTGACTGCCCCCTCCAAAATCTCCCTGCCCCTTCTCCTGCCCCCTGGCCCCCTTACCCTGCCGCTCAGAACATGGTGTTGGGCTCTGTGTGGAGCCAGACGCGTGGTTGCGCTCCCCAGCGCAACACACAACCCGGTCCCACCCCACCCAGTGCTGCCGGAGCGGGGCGCTGGGCTGCAGGGGAGGAGGAGCTGCCCAGGCCCGATGCAAACGGCCCGGCAGACCGGCTGGCTCCGAATGCAGGGAGGGGCGGGGGAGGAGGAGCTCTACACTGCTCCGGAGTCCAACCCGGCAAGCTGCAGGGGGAAGGGATCTGGCTGCCAGAGCCCCATGTGAGCGGCTGACTTTCCTGCAGCCCTCCCAGCCGCTCGCTCTGCTCTGCATGGGGGGGAAATCCCGGACATTTTTAGTGATTTACAAATTCCCCCCCAGACGCTATTTTTAACACAAAAAGGAGGACATGTCTGAGTAATCCAGATGAATGGTAACCCTAAGTTAAACATGAAAAATTTGGCAGCAAAAAAAGTCAGCATAGTATTTAGGCTTCACACGGAAAAGAACTTATTGCCCCAGCAGGGAGGTAATAGTGCCTCTCTTTATGGTTCTGGTGAAACTACATCTGGAAGTGTGTTCAGTTCTTGGCACTTCAGAAACAGAAAAACAGAGAATTTGGAGGGAGTTCAGGGATCGCCCCTCCCTGGCCCCCCACATGATTAGGGGGTTGGAGAGACACATGAAAAAAGACTCAGTGAGGAAAGACTCAATGAGCCTACTTAAGAGATGGCCAAGACACACAATTATAATAATCTATGTGAACAGTGTAAACATGAAGAAATAGACTCTCAGCAATGTACAATCATTGTAGCTCCATTGAGATTAGTGTAGCTATGCTTCTCTCCTAGGTCAGCCCTACCCCCTTGTTAATCACAAATGGGGAGGATGATTACAAGGCTGATTGAGGGTGATCAAAGATGATCAATGATGATCCAGAGAACAAAGGCTCAAACAGTCCCCAAACACACAATCCCAACTACCTTGTACCTTTAAATAATTTGAAAGAGAAAGAAAAACACAAACGGCCAAAAACCAAACAGCCAAACAAACTCACTCACCCCAAGATTAGTACTTGTACATTATCAAAGGGGTAGCCGTGTTAGTCTGGATCTGTAAAGCATCAAAGAGTCCTGTGGCACCTTATAGACTAACAGACATATAGGAGCATGAGCTTTCGTGGGTGAACACCCACTTCTTCAGATGCATGTAGTGGAAATTTCCAGGCAGGTATAAGTATGCAAGCAAGAGTGAGTAAGGCTAGAGATAACAAGGTTAGTTCAATCAGGGAGGATGAGGCTCTCTTCTAGCAGGTGAGGTGTGAACACCAAGGGAGGAGAAACTGCTTTTATAGTTGGCTAGCCATTCACAGACTTTGTTTAATCCTGAGCTGATGGTGTCAAATTTGCAGATGAACTGAAGCTCAGCAGTTTCTCTTTGAATAGGAATGAGGGTGGTAAACCTGCAAGATGCTGGGAGTCACAATATATAATCCTAACAGGTCTTTTCTGCTCCCAATATCTTTGACTGTGTGATAATTGCATCCATCAATTAACACCTTGTAAATTTCAGACAGCTTCAGGTAAACTATCCTTCCCTACTGGGAAAGTCCAACTTCTTCCATAATGAGACTACAGNAGGAGCATGAGCTTTCGTGGGTGTTCACCCACGAAAGCTCATGCTCCTATACGTCTGTTAGTCTATAAGGTGCCACAGGACTCTTTGATGCTTTTCCTTGTACATTGTTTGTTCAGCAGGGGATCCCCTTCTCTCCCTCTCAAACTTCCATGTTTGCAGTCCTCTGATTTGATTTAGACCAGTGGTTCCCAAACTTTAACAACCTGTGAACCCCTTTCACTAAAATGTCAAGTCTCACGAACCCCCTCCTAAAAACTAATATCTCCTTTACCTGAGTATAAATTTTGGTTTTATGACATGTTTATTATACACTATTATTAATTATTATCATTACAGTATTTTTATTACATTATGAAAATGGCAACACTCTTCCAAGATCTCACTTTCGTAGCTTGTATCACTTGGAATAAGCCTGTTGTAAGACAAGGCTCTTATGTTTCATCAAGGAGTATCAGATGTGAAACAGCAGGAAGATATTTAAGAAGCCAACTCAAAGAGTTCTTCCTACACAAGCATTCAGGTCTTGAGCAGTCCAGGCAAACAACGCATGTTACAACAAAGCTTAAACTTGTTCTTCATAATAATTTTAAAAACAATACTAGCTTCCTATTTAATTTTAAAAACAGCAAAAAATATCCACCTCCCTTTCCATTTCTTATAAGCAGTCTTGAAGTTTAAATCTCCTCAGTAAAAAGAACAGGAGTACTTGTGGCACCATGAAAGCTTATGCTCAAATAAATTTGTTAGTCTTTATGGTGCCACAAGTACTCTTGTTCTTTTTGCGGATACAGACTAACACAGCTGCTACTCTGAAACCTCCTCAGTGTGATAGAGATGCTTGCTTTGATCTGCTTAGCTCTTGGAAGTCCAGCGGCTCCGGGCTGCTGGCCCCGTGCTGCCCGAGGTCCGTAGGGACAGCTCTGTCCACTATTAGGGAATTTTTTCCCAAGAACCCCCTGTAACATTTCGCGAACCCCCAGGGGTTCACGAACTCCAGTTTGGGAACCACTGATTTAGACAAATAGGGAGGAACTGGTTGAGAATTGGAAAGCAGAGGGCAGCTTAAGTGAAAGTGATCTTGAAATGAGAAAATTCTTGATTCTAAGGAATGGTTGGAGGGAAAATACCACTCTAAAGATAATGGATTTCAAAAAAGCAGACTTTAGCAAACTCAGGGAGTTGGTAGGAAAGATCCCATGGAAAGCAAGTCTGAGGGGAAAAAACAGTTCGAGAGAGTTAGCGGTTTTTCAAAGAGACATTTTTAAGGGCATAAGAGCAAACTATCCCAATGCATAGGAAAGATAGGAAGTATGGCAAGAGCAGGGCCGGTGCTACCATTAAGGCAAACTAGGCGGTTGCCTAGGGCGCCAAGATTTGGGGACGCCAAAAAGCGGTGCCCCCAATTTTTTTTTTTACAGTGTTCCTGGGCTGGGCTGCTGGCGGCACGCTGACACATGCAGCTCAGACTCCCTCTCCCAGCGCAGTGGCCGCTCCATGCAATTATTGTCATTGCCGGCGGGGGCGGCGTGCTCGGGGAGGGCGCGTAGCAGAGGTGAGCTGGGGTGGGAAGCCCTGCAGCAGCTCCTCCCCACCCTGAGCGCCTCCCCCCCCTCCGCGGCAGCTCCCCACCCCAGCTCATCTGCTACGCCCCCTCCCTGAGCACGCGGTCGCCGCTCCACTTCTCCCGCCTCCCAGGCTTGTGGCGCCAATCAGCTGTTTGGCGCCGCAAGCCTGGGAGAGAAGGAGAATTAGAGCGGGGGCGGCATGCTCGGGGAGGAGGCAGAGCAGCGGTGAGTTGGGGTGGGGAGCTGCCACACGGCTCCCCGGGGGCGGGAGCTGCCGTGGGGGGGGGGCGCCTCAGGGCGGAGGGGGTCGGGGAGCTGCCGCAGGGCTGGGGGGGCGCAAGGTGGAAATTTCGCCTAGGGCCCAAACCTTCCTTGCACCGGCCCTGGGCAAGAGACCTCCCTGGCTTAACCAGGAGATCTTTAATGATCTAAAACTCAAAAAAGAGTCCTACAAAAAGTAGAAACAAGCTCAAATTACAAAGGATGAATATAAACAAATAACGCATGTATGTAGGGTCAAAATTAGAAAGGCCAAGGGACAAAACAAGATTAAACTAGCTAGAGACATAAAGGATAACAAGAAAATATTCTACAAATAGATTAGAAGCAAGAGGAACACCAAGGACAGAGTAGGCCCATTACTCAATGGGGGGTAAGGGGAGAACAATAACAGAAAATGTATAAATTGCCAAAGTGCTAAATAACATTTTTGTTTCAGTTTTCACCAAAAAGTTTAGTAGTGATACAACATCTACCTTAATACATGCCAGTGAAAATGAGGTAGGATCAGAGGATAAAATAGGGAAAGTACAAGTTAAAAATTACTTAGACAAGTTAGATGTCTTCAAGTCACCTGGGCCTGAAGAAAACATCCTAGAATACTCAAGGAGCTGACTGAGGAGATATCAGAGCCATTAGCAATTATCTTCAAAAAGTCATGGAAGATGGGAGAGATTCCAGAGGAGAGGAAAAGGGCAAATATAGTGCCAATCAATAAAAAGGGGAATAAGGACAACCCGGGGAATTAAAGGCTAGTCATCTTAACCTCCGTGCCCATAAAGATAATGGAGCAAATAATTAAGCAATCAATTTGTAAGCACATAGAAGATAAGAAAGTGATAAGTAACAGTCAACATGGATTTGTCAAGAACAAATCATGTCAAACCAAACTGATAGCTTTCTTTGACAGAGTAAGGAGCTTTGAGAATGGGGCCGCGGGAGCAGTAGATTTGGTAAATATTGACTTTAGTTAGGCTTTTGATACTGTCTCACATGACTTTCTCATAAAAAAACCTTAGAGAAATACAACCTAGATGGAGCTACTATAAGATGGCTGCAAAACTGGTTAGAAAACCATTCCCAGAGAGGAGTAGTTAGTGGTTCACAGTCATGCTGGAAGGGCATAACGAGTGGAGTCCTGCAGGGATCAGGTTTGGTTCTGTTCAATATCTTCATCAATGATTTAAATAATGGCACAGAGATACACTTATAAAGTTTGTGGATGATACCAACTTGGGAGAGGTTGCGAGTGCTTTGGAGAATAGGATTAAAATTAAAAATGATCTGGACAAATTGGAGAAATCAGGGGCGGCTCTGTTTTTTGCCACCCCAAGCACGGCAGGCAGGTGTTTTTCAGCCGCTGGTAACGCGGATTTGGCGGCATGCCCGCGGGAGATCCACCAGTCCCGCGCCTTCGGAGTACCCGCTGCTGAATTGCCACCAAAACCACGGGACCGGCAGACCTCCTGCAGGCATGCCACTGAAGGCAGCCTGACTGCCACCCTCATGGCGACTGGCAGGCCACCCCCGCGGCTCGCCGCCCCAGGCACGTGCTTGGTGCTCTGGGGCCTGGAGCCACCCCTGGAAGAAATTGTCTGAAGTAAATAGGATGAAATTCAATAAGGACAAATGCAAAGTACTCCACATAGGAAGGAACAATCAGTTGCACACATACAAAATGGGAAATGACTGCCTAGGAAGGAGTACTGCAGAAATGGATTTGGGGGTCATCATAGATCACAAGCTAAATATGAGTGAACAGTATAACACTGTTGTAAAAAAAGCAAACATCATTCTGAGATGTATTAGCAGGAGTGTTGTAAGCAAGACAGGAGAAGTAATTATTCCGCTCTACTCCATGCTGATTAGGTCTCAACTGGAGTATTATGTCCAGTTCTGGGCTACACATTTCAGGAAAGATGTGGCCAAATTGGAGAAAATCCAGAGAAGAGCAACAAAAATGATTAAATGTCAGAAAACATGACCTCTGAGGGAAGATTGAAAAATCTAGGTTTGTTTAGTCTGGAAAAGAAAAGACTGAGAGGGGAAATGATAACAGTTTTCAAATACATCAAAGGTTACAATGAGGAGGGAGAAAAATTGTTCTCCTTGACCTTGGATGATAGGACAAGAAGCAATGGGCTTAAATTTCAGCAGGGATGGTTTAGGTTGGACATTAGGAAAAATTTCCTAACTGTTAGAGTGGTTAAGCACTGGAACAAATTGCCTAGGGAGATTGTGGAATCTGCATCACTGGAGATTTTTAAGAGCAGGTTAGACAAATGCCTGTCAGGAATGGTCTAGATAATACTTAGTCCTGCCTTGAAGTCCCTGCTAGTCCTACGATTCTATGCTCATTTATATCAGTAGAGGATTTGGCCACAAGAACGGAAGAAATTATTTACAAGGGGACGTAATTATGAGTAATAAAGTGAAAAGAAAAAAGGGAAACTTTAGTTGAATATCAAAGAAAAATGGTAGAAATTGTTAAATGGTTAAAAAGTCTCCCAAGAGAACCAGTGGAAACCCTATAGCTAGGGACAATGGAAACTAGCAGAAACAAATCACTAGAAAATATTGTCCAGAATAGACCTGCATTGACAGAGAGAGAGATTGTATCATCTAAAATATCTCTCTGTGCTTAATTTTTAGGATTATGAGATTCACTTAGAAGAATATTTTAAGGCTGTGAAATAAAAACATTGCATAAGTGTTGCTTACTTGATGCCTATTTTATATTTCAAAATGTAAATACCACAGCAAATGTGGTCTGGCATTTACACAAACAATAACAGATGGCCATGATGACTAAATGAGTTTTTAAAATGTTATTTTGTAAAGCACTGTGCTGTTATTAAGTGCTATATACCAGCATGCAACTTTCACCAGTATAGCAGGGCTAGTTTCTTGTACCCTGACATGCATTGGAAGGAGCATACTTTGAGACTAAGGCCCTGTCTACACTACACAGTTTTGTCGGCAAATGCTGCCCTTTGCCAACAAACGGGGGAGGTGTACACCCTACAAAGCTACTTTTGGTGGCAAAACTCTGCTGTTTTGCCAACAAAATAAAACCACCTTGACGAGAGGCATAAAGCCTTTTGCAGCAAAGTTAAAGTGACAGAATGTCGATGTAGACACTGCCATTTGTTATGTCGACATAACTGGCCTCCCCCAATATCCCACAATGCCCACCGCTCTGTTCACTGTTTTGAACTTAAGTGCCCAATATCTAGCTATGCAGGCATGTGGCCCTCCCCTTTCAAAGCTCTGGGAAACTTTGACATGGAGCTGCTGAGGATGCATCTCCCGGAGGCTGTGGGAGAATTCGGAGGGAATCAGAACCATTAATGAGGAATGTTGCTCTTCCAGGCAGGCAGGCAGAGCTGGCTGCTGCTTCGTGGGTCGGGTTGGGGGAGAAGGGGGTGAAGAGAGTGCTCAAGCTGCTGTCCGAACTTAAAGAGACAGCATGCCGACACACTCTCCCGCAACACATACACTTCCCCAACAAAGACTCTGTTTCTGTCTCTCCCACACACACACTCACCTTGTCACACACTCTTACTCCTGCATCCTACTTCAGTTGAAAAGCAGCTGGCAATTTAGTAGGATGCCAATAGAATGATGTGATTGAGAAACCTGCATCATGTGACGCTGTACCTGCCCCATGAGGCATTGCAAATCTTCCCAAAGCACCCTGTGGCCAATTGCACAGTGGGATAGCTACCCACTGTGCACTGCTCTGTGTGTCAGTGCAAGAGCTGCTAGTGTCGATGCACTCTGCCAACACAAGGAGTATAGTGTGGACATGCAATAGTGGTTTAATTAAAGTGGCATAACTTTTCAACCAAAACTCTGTAGTTCAGACATAGCAAACATAGCAGCCATGAATATGCCTTCTATTCCTACGTGCTGTCTATTCCTACATTCAAATACATGTATTTTACTTGTATTCTAGTAAGTACCTGGAGTCTACATGCACAGTTTGTCTTCAAAAATGTGCAATCCAGAAGACAAGCAATATACAAAAGCTAGGGAAAAGAGTTACACTAAATATATATATATATACATCTCTACCCTGATATAACGCAACCCGATATAACACGTATTCGCATATAGCGCGGTAAAGCAGTGCTCTGGGGGGGGCGGGGCGGGGCTGCGCACTCCGGTGGATCAAAGCAAGTTCGATATAACGCAGTTTCATCTATAACATGGTAAGATTTTTTGGCTCCCGAGGACAGCGTTATATCGAGGTAAAGGTGTACTTGTATTTACTCTTCTGTACAATGGATAGTGTACATTACATACATTATTACATTATATGCATTTTAAAAATACATGAACTGTAACTGAGTACCCTTCCTTGCCTCTCTTAGTAGCAGATCAGTTTCTTGTAGGCATCATAGAAGGGGGTCTTACACAGGGATTCAAAGAAGGAGTGGGTAGTGGCTTTACATGTCAGTTCAGGAGGGTGTTCCAGGCATAGATGACTGGATGAAAGAAGGTGCAAAGACAGTTGTAGTCAAAGGTAGCATAGTTGGCAAAGCAGAAGAAGGGTGCCCTGATCTGAGAGGATAAGTAGGGAGAAGAACTGTAAAGGCCTTAATGGTCAGGACAAGAAGCCTGAATTTTATACTGTACAGTGGTAAAGGAGGAATCAGTGGAGGGATTTAGAACAGGCGTAGCATGGTCAAAATGTCATGAAATTTACCTTAGCAGCTGTGTTTTGAGTGGACAGGGCAATGTAGGTGTTAAGGAAACCAGAGCAGTGAGGCATGGCAACAACAAAGAAGATGAGAGCCTTAACAAGTCTTCCGTGTGCACACAGAAAGCAATGGCCTTTTTTTAAATATCAAGGACACAGTGGCTGTTGGGTTTCAGTTGTATTAATAATTAAATAAAAACTATATTAAGGTTGCAAAGTCAAGCTCTCAAAAAGTTAGGAAATCCCAGAATTAAGGTTGCCCATGCAATTTAATTCTCTTCTTTTGTGCATATACATTATGATAGAGTCTTTAATTACATGATTGCATACTATTTTTCCCAGAGGACCCTGCTTTCTAGATTGAAAATCTTCAAGCATTAAGAATAAACAAAACAATCTTTCCCTGGAAATGGATGAGTTATCATAACATTTGGGGCCAGATTGTGACCCAATCTTCCCCTACTGACATTGACCGACAGGTACTCATATGAGTAACCCCTTTGACTTCAGTATTGTGAGTAAGGAGCTCTGAGCTCTAAGCTCTTTGAAGCAGGGACTTATTTGTATGTTTGTAGAGTCCTTCATACAAAGGGGCCCAATCAGGCTGTGGCATTTACATGCTACCACCCTAAAGCTGTTAAATAATAATAGTAGCCTCTAGGAATTATTACCACTGTTTACAGAAGCACACAGATACTACACATTTACAAAGTCTATGGAATAGTTCAAAGTCTGTGTTCTAAATGATAATTTGATCAGTAGGAAAATAGACTGTCACTGCTTCTCCTTAGGAGAAAACTCCTGCCTATTCTTTGCTTGTTAGATGTTCTGATTTTTATCAGTTTTTCCTGATTTGTTTAACAAAAGCACTGTAAACTTAAAATGAAACTAACTCGCATGTTAAAAAAACAAAACAAAAAAAAAACCCTTCAGCTTCATTGAAAATAATTAGACATTTCAAAATACAGCAAGTCTTCCATAAAGGAGCATGGACATTTAAGAAGAATAGGCAGTTCTAACAATGTCAGCTATGACCAGGATTCACTGAAAAGTGTAGATTTACAAATAAGTGGCTAACAAATAAGTCTCCAACTGTTGTCTCGCCCTTCTTTTATAACTGTGCCATACGGTAGCCCGGCTGGACCACCAACCTGTGGCAGGCTGCAGCATGACAGGCATACCTGCCTCAGTTTCCCTTCTTCACAGTCTCCAGAAATAGTCCAAAGAATCTGAGTACAAACAGTTTATTACAAAAGAAAGTTCCCCTGCACATAAACCATAAGAAAATAAGTCCCAATATCAAGTCCCATAGCAATAGTCCAGCAGAGCCCCAGTATCCCTTGCTACATCCGGGCTCTCCAGCCTTCATACATCTCCAGCTGTGGTCCCCTGGCTCTGGAAGGACAGCTGGTTAGCCCCTCTACTAATTTCCAGCTCTCCTCCCTTTCTCACCTCCCAGCATTGGCTTTGGCTCCTGAAAGTCATCAGATTAACCTCTCCACTGGCTTCCTGATAACTCCGTCCTCTTTCCATGAAGAGCCTGCAGAAAACTTTCTGTTCTCTGCAGCTTTTCTCAGAGACCTCCTCTAGTCTCTGGCAGCCCTATCTCACCAGCGGTGGGGAGGTCCCTATGCTTCAGGTCTTAGTCTCACTTTCATTTTCACCCATCCCAGCTCTCTGTCTCTCAATGACTCTATCCTACTCACACTATCCCTGATCTTTTATAGTCGCAGGACAGGTGCTGTCCCGCACCGCCCTCTTAATTGGCCAGATCAGAGCAGCTTTTCCTGCACAGCGGGTCTTGACCTTCTTCATTTACTGTAGCTAGCCACCTTGTGAACACTCTGTCTCACCAAGCTCTCCATCAATTTTCAAATCTCATCTGAAAACACTATGAAGATACAATACAAAAAAAGGGCCCAATCTTGCCCCTCTTGAAGTCAATAGGAGCAGGAGCAGGCCCTAAAACTGTATCATGTTTATCTACCTGGAAATGCAGTGCTCAACTGTGAACCACCTTTCGTGCTCATGTAGGGGATCAATGCGCACCCTTACTTCCCTGCCTGGGTTACTCATGCTGCTAGCCTGTGCATAGAGAGGAGAGCAGCCTCTGTTAAAGGGCTGCTGCTCCCCCTTCCACATAGGTGAGGAGCAAATAAAAATCTGGTCTACTCAAACGGAGAAGTGAGCTGTGTGCAGACAAAACAAGAAAAAAGTAAGGGAGAAGTAGGGACCAAAATGTGACTCAGAGTACCTCCCTACTAATTAAATGCACGAGTGATGGTTACAAAATCTCTATGGCAATTATCCCACAAACATTTGTGCACTTGCATAACTTTTACTTACATGAATTGTCTGACTCCAGTGGCACTACTTATGTTAGTCTAATTGTGCAGCTATTTGTGTTCTTAGGAGCCTTGATTTCTACAAAACTGATACTTTAAATTTATCTGTGAAGTTGCAGGGTTCTCATACCAGAATGGCATTTGTAAACATTCAGAAAATGACAAGTCCTCATCACAGTTCCAACCCCATATCTGATAAGCCAAACTCTTCACCACTAGCACTTGTTCTTCATTAATGATCTGGAGGATGGCGTGGACTGCACCCTCAACAAGTTTGCACGTGACACTAAACTAGGAGGAGTGGTAGATGCACTGGAGGGTAGGGATAGGATACAGAGGGACCTAGACAAATTAGAGGATTGGGCCAAAAGAAATCTGAGGTTCAACAAGGACAGGTGCAGAGTCCTGCACTTAGGACGGAAGAATCCCATGCACTGCTACAGACTAGGGACCGAATGGCAAGGCAGCAGTTCTGCAGAAAAGGACCTAGGGGTTACAGTGGACGAGAAGCTGGATATGAGTCGACAGTGTGCCCTTGTTGCCAAGAAGGCTAACGGCATTTTGGGCTGTATAAGTAGGGGCATTGCCAGCAGATCGAGGGACATGATCCTTCCCCTCTATTCGACATTGGTGAGGCCTCATCTGGAGTACTGTGTCCAGTTTTAAGCTCCACACTACAAGAAGGATGTGGAAAAATTGGAAAGAGTCCAGCGGAGGGCAACAAAAATGATTAGGGGGCTGGAGCACATGACTTATGAGGAGAGGCTGAAGGAACTGGGATTGTTTAGTCTGCAGAAGAGAAGAATGAGGGGGGATTTGATAGCTGCTTTCATCTACCTGAAAGGGGGTTCCAAAGAGGATGGATCTAGACTGTTCTCAGTGGTACCTGATGACAGAACAAGGAGTAATGGTCTCAAGTTGCAGTGGGGGAGGTTTAGGTTTGATGTCAGGAAACACTTTTTCACTAGGAGGGTGGTGAAGCACTGGAATGGGTTACCTAGGGAGGTGGTGGAATCTCCTTCCTTAGAGGTTTTTAAGGTCAGGCTTGACAAAGCCCTGGCTGGAACGATTTATTTGGGGATTGGTCCTGCTTTGAGCAGGGGTTTGGATTGATGACCTCCTGAGGTCCCTTCGAACCCTGATATTCTATGATTCTATGATGATTCAGATTCACCCCATTCTGCTTCTCCATAATTACACAGCTTTTCTGGGGAAACCTAGCAGTATTATTATTTTAGTAAGGATAAGGCATAGATTGAAAAATTGAAATAGTTTTGGAAACTCCAAAATAATTCACTGATATTGACTGCATTGTGAGAATAATATATCTTCTTGTAAAAGTATCTGACAACCCTGGAAAAAACATACTGAAGAAACCAGTTGCCAGCTCAGGCAAGGTTCCCATCCCTCAGTTGAATACTGGCAAATACATAACTGGACTCAGTATGTCTCACCTGCGTGTTAATATGGTTAGAATAGGTATTAGAATTATAAAACTGTATTTAGTGTTGAGACTGTATGAAATTTTTGTGAATTACTGCATGCATTGATCTCACTTATAACATCTGTATTCCCTAGTATAAAGTTATGTTTGAGTATTTGCATTGCAAACCTTTGTAATTGTGTAAATCACCAGACAGGAGACGGATGTTAACTAGTATGAAATGCTAGGCTCCAACAGAAGGTGTTCAGAAAGGCCCATCAACACCAGATGGACTACAGTGGAACATTAAAGTGGACAAAAGACTTCGTTTTTTACTCTCCCCCCAAGTTATTTACTCCCTGCCCATGAAGTTGTGTCTTTTTACTGAATTCCTCCTATCCGCTGAGTTTGCAGCTCAAAGCAGAAGGGGGGAGGGGACTAAAAGCCATTAACAAGAGGGAACTATATCTTTATACTGCTTGGACTGTGGGGGGGGCAAGCATTACTAGGCATAAGTAAAAGATCTCCAGTGCTTAGCCTGGGTTCGCCCTAATGAACATAAAAAGCTTGATTATCACAGACACTTCTATTATTTTTAGAAATTTAAGATTAGAACTCATTTGTGTGTATATATGTTTAGCTGATTTAGCCATGTAAATAACTCTCATTTCTTTTTCCTAGTTAATACATTTTTAGACAGTTTATTATCAGATGGGCTGCGAGCATTATCTTTGCTGTGAGATCTTAAGTGCAATTAATTGACCTAGTGGAAATGACTGGTCCTTTGAGACTGGGAGTAATCTGAATATTGCTGTGATCCGTGGTATAGGAAGAAATCATCTGTCACAAAAGGTAAGATTACCGGTGTGGCAAAATAGATCAGATTTCCCAAGGGGACAATTTGTGACTCCACGTTTAGGCTGTTATAGTGCCTGATGAGTTTAGACTTGATAATTGGTTGGTGACATCAAAGTATAGAACTCACAACCAATCGAGGGCATGTGCCCTGGTCCCTTACAGTCTGCCTTGAGGTTGGTACTCATTCTCTGGAGTCACTGCAGGACAGCTTGACAGGATGGTTGAAAGTTTATAGATTTTATGCTTCATAAAAATATACAAGATGACAACACTGGTTCTTTTGTGCTTTTAGGATTAGTAGATTCTTATATTTTATTCATAGCATGTCCAAATGCGGTAGGCACTGACAACCAAATTAAAAATAAAAGGTTGACATGGTTCCAGCCAGAATAAGGTGACCAGACAGCAAATGTGAAAAATTGGGACAGGGAGTGTGAGGTAATAGGCTTCTATATAAGAAAAAGCCTCAAATATCAGGACTTTCCCTATAAAATCAGGACATCTGGTCACCCTAAGCCAGAAAGAGTTTATCATCAAATTTTAGATGTGATGCAGTGGGAGTAACCAACAGTAAGGGCATAGGTTAAAGAGAGACCAAGAGCTACTGTAATAAGAACACATTTGTACTGTAGTGTGACAAGGCATAACAAGGGACAGGCAATATGTATTCTGTATCAGTAGTAACTACATGAAAATATTATGAAACAGCTTTCATATTTTGTTTGCATAGCCAAAACCAGTTGTCAAGTTCAAGATTGTTAAATAAGCAAAAGATTTAAAGTATATATTGCCAACGGCCTTTCAAACAAGTCCTTGCAAAACCTCTGATAAAGAAGTCATTCAGCTTGCCCAGCCCTCTGGACATCATGTAATTGGCTAAATTGAACAAGATGATGTTATTCATAAGGGACAAAACATTGCAAGATTTTGTTTCTGCATTTGAAGCTGAGCTCAGTATTTGCTTGGTGTATGTTATTAATATTGGATTTCTGCTAGTAGTTATATACTGCAAAAGTTTTGCACAAAATGGATGGTGGAGAAATGTAACCCATTGCAAATGTCAGGTTTAACAATTTCCCAGCCCAGGGACTTTGAAGTGTCTTTTTGTGGTTCCTGGAATAAGGAGTATATTATAGATACTTTCTTTAAATAGAGTTTTAAATTGAAATGTCTGTGTGGCATTAGTGATTAATAAAGCAAGGGACCAGTAGCATTAGTTTGACTAAAGCATAGTATGGGCAGGCACAATGCAAACTTACCCACATAGATTTGTTAAAGCACCGGAGTCTCAACCTGACCTGCAGTATGCCTGCTCATTCTAGTATTAGGGACAGAGGGTGAATTGGGCCAATTTATGAATCATAGAATTATAGAATCATAGAATATCAGGGTTCGAAGGGACCTCAGGAAGTCATCTAGTCTAACCCCCTGCTCAAAGCAGGACCATTCCCCAAATAAATCGTCCCAGCCAGGGCTTTGTCAAGCCTGACCAATAAAAACCAAAAAGGAAGGAGATTTCACCACCTCCCTAGGTAACCCATTCCAATGCTTCACCACCCTGCAAGTGAAAAAGTTTTCCCTAATATCCAACCTAAACCTCCCCCACTGCAACTTAAGACCATTACTCCTTGTTCTGTCATCAGGTACCACTGAGAACAATCTAGATCCATCCTCTCTGGAACCCCCTTTCAGGTAGTTGAAAGCAGCTATCAAATCCCCCCTCATTCTTCTCTTCTGCAGACTAAACAATCCCAGTTCCCTCAGACCTCTCCTCATAAGTCATGTGCTCCGGCCCCCTAATCATTTTTGTTGCCCTCCACTGGACTCTTTCCAATTTTTCCACATCCTTCTTGTAGTGTGGGGCCCAAAACTGGACACAGTACTCCAGATGAGGCCTCACCAATGTCGAATAGAGGGGAATGATCACGTCCCTCGATCTGCCGGCAATGCCCCTACTTATACAGCCCAAAATGTCGTTAGCCTCCTTGACAACAAGGGCACACTGTCGACTCATATCCAGCTTCTCATCCACTGTAACCTCTAGGTCCTTCTCTGCAGAACTGCTGCCTTGCCATTCGGTCCCTAGTCTGTAGCAGTGCATGGGATTCTTGAGTCCTAGTGCAGGACTCTGCACTTGTTCTTGTTGAACCTCATCAGATTCCTTTTGGCCCAATTCTCTAATTTGTCTAGGTCCCTCTGTATCCGATCCCTACCCTCCAGCATATCTACCACTCCTCCCAGTTTAGAGTCATCTGCAAACTTGCTGAGGATGCAGTCCACACCATCCTCCAGATCATTAATGAAGATACTGAACAAAACCAGACCCAGGTCTGACCCTTGGGGCACTCCACTTGATACCGGCTGCCAACTAGACATGGAGCCATTGATCACTACCCGTTGAGCCCGACGATTTAGCCAGTTTTTTATCCACCTTATAGTCCATTCATCCATACGTCTTTAACTTGCCGGCAAGAATACTGTGGGAGACCATATCAAAAGCTTTGCTAAAGTCAAGGAATAACACATCCACTGCTTTGCCCTCAACCACAAAGCTAGTTTTGTGATGCAGACTCATCTTGGGACTAAGATGAGAACCTCAGACGCAGTGACTGTTTAAAGATATAAACCTACCTCTTAGTAGAGAAGTTCATCTGTGTATTGTCAATAAGCCACAGGAGCATTCTACTTACGTAAATATTGAAATATATGATTATGAGGGATTTTAGAGGATTTCTAGTTCCACAACTCGTATACAACGTAAGTCAGATCACAGTTAACTTTGCCTAGGATGAAGAGAAAAACCATGGCAAAAATATCAAATGTTAGTGTACAAAATAATGGAAAGGGCTCTTTATTATGTATATAGTTCATAAAAGTGCACCTTAGAGAAATATAAAGAGTTTACAACCTTAGAAAGAATGGCAATTAAATTTTTTTTAAAAATGAAATTTAAATCTGAAAAAGGGGTTTGGGGAGGTAGCTTACAGTATATTCCCTAAGCGCTCATCTACTGACACTTTCCACTCCTCTTCCTCACTCCCTGTCCCTCGCACACACCTGGATTTCCAGTATTTTGCTTCACTTTTTTTTTCTTACAAATGTTCTTTGAAATACATGGGAGTTGCAGCTTCTCTACACAGCTCTCCCAAAGTACCTCATTCCTAGTGCGTACACTTCATACTGATCTGGTGATGGCTCAGTCCTGAGCATAGACTCATCCTTAACTGTGCCCAATGGTGTGGTTCTTTTGGGCTGGGGGTGCATAAATGGAAACTAGGATGAGAATCTTTTTCACTTGTCACATAAATCAGAATCAGATCCTGTGGCTGTCTGAGATGAAAGGTTAACTCACGGAACTACAGTGCTACCTAGCCGTCTACACAGGTGATCTAGCCATACTTGGGGTGGATGGTTCTGTGTGGCAGCATCATGCCTTTAAGGGGCAGCCCTCCACTAGATGCAGGGTAGAGCTTCACAACCCAGTCAAGAGCTTTGGAATACCTTATAAAGCTCCCTGGCATATAGGAGAGTGCACCTGCTGTTGTACCCTTATGTAGCAGGGTGCTGGTACAAAAGCACCTAATTAGCCCCTGCCCAGTCAGCTCCAATCAGGGGAAGCAGATTGGGGCTGATGGAAAAGGTCTGATGCTAGCCTGAGGATTGGCAACAGCTGCTGGCCTGACAGGCCAAGAGCTATAAAGGCTGGGAGGGAGCCAGAAGGTGGGGAGCAGGCAGGCAGGGAACTGGAGGCCTTCTAGCTGAAGGCTGCCACTTCCTGTAAAGGAGGTGACTAATCCTGCAAGACTTGTATATAGATAGACACTGGTGGTGGGAGAACCTTATATAAATAAAGACACGGGTGTTTCACAACCTTGAAGCTTCTCTGAGCCGTATTGGAGTCAGCAGGCGGGCCCCAGGAAGAAGAGTGGGACATGAAACCTGTTACACCTTATATAGAGTGTTGAATCCCATCTCACTCCACATTCTGGTTATGCTCCACCATGGAGTGGTGAAGTTAATCCACAGTCCCACCTCCACAATGCCCACTTTGGGATTCTGTTTACTCATGGGAGAGTTTGGATGGAGTAGCATATGTATTCCCAGAAATGGGGACTGTCCTTGTGTCTCTCTCTTACATGGGCTGCATAAGGTTGGGAAGACTCCTTGTGCCCTTCCTCCTGTCCCCAATGTACTCTGTACTGCGCCCAGCCCATTTTTCATGCCTGAGAACTACTATGTATGATTTGCCTTTTCTATCACTGCTGTCTATATCCAGTACTGTCTGGCAAATCAATTTTTAACTAAAATTGACTAGGAAGTAAATTAGGGCTTCCATTTACTTTAAGCAGTGAATTTCCAAAGTGCTAAGCATCATTGCTATGCTTGACCTGCTGAAACCAGCCTAGCTTTAGCCCAAAGAAGAGCCCACCACATAATCTGCTTGTGTGCTCTAGACAAAAGACACAGATGGAAACATAGGTAAGAAGGGGCTACTCCTATTGGAAATATAAAAATAACTGCCTCCAAGCTGGTTCAAAATCCATTCAGGGCAAGGAAGGTCAGAACATGTTCCCTGTTTTCTTCCTAGTAGAATTGCTTCCGATATTTGAAATGTTTGATCTAAGAGAAAAGCTGTAGATGTTCAGTGAATTACATTTTCTCTCTATCAATCTGGTTTACAAAAAGAGAATAAATGTATTCTTCTATTTTAACCCAGGCATACCCCACCAGAGTCGCCCATCTTTTAGTCACACACACTGATTAAACCTCTTCCCTCACAGAAAAAGTCTAAAGATACCTGATCCTCGATTCCATTCAATCTCAATTTTCCCCTTTTATTAGTTTTTTTTCAAGTATTTTGTATTGAATGTTACATATTTAAAGATCTAAAAAATCTTTACACAGACAGTGAAAATATTGAGATTCTATATAGTTTAAATAATTCATTAGACTTATTGTCCTGGAAGTGAAATGAAAGAATTGCTATGGGAATCTGGAAAGCACCTTTTTATTGTTTTTGTAAATTACAAATTATTGTTTTCCCATTTCACAGGTAGCCTCTTACCAATTAAAGATCCAGGCCTGCATTCCAAACGTGTTTTAAGTACAGAGGTCATGATTGGGTCCAAAATGTCTTGGTGATTTCCAAGTTCTGGTCTCTGTGGAGACGAAAGTTCATATATAGAGGTAAACAGAATATGTTCAATGACAAGTCTTTATCTGGGATCAGCTGAAGCCTGATCAACTTGAGTTCATGAAGATTCCTTAATAAAATATACATTGAAAATACTGATAATACATAAAAATACACAAAACGATGGCTTTTTAAAGGATTGCGCCCAGGTTTCTAAAAATGACTATCCATAATGAGAACCAGAAACATGTTATGAAAGTGAATTAGTCCATTGGTTTTAATTAGGAACCACTGTAAAGGATTGTAAAACATGTCACGAAATCCAACTAAACTGCTAAATATGTATTTCAGTGCATCCAGTAGATTAAGTTATTTAGAATTCAGTGTCTCAACTTGTTATATTTAATTTGTCTTTTTAGCGTGGCACATAAAATGTATTATTTTTATTGTAAAATTTAAGTGCAGATACTTTAATTATTAAAATGTGGGCAATTAATCTACATAGAAGTCTTTAATGCTTAAACTTATTAAAAAGATTGTGGCTTTAAAAGTAACAGTATTTAAGGAGTCTGCCATCAGTGTGCAGGCATAAATCCTGGTACTGTTAATAAGAGTTAAAAAAGAGAATTTCTGGGTAATTATAATATGCTTTACATAGTGTTGAAAGCATGAGGCCAAAGGCACAGACATTTTAAAGTGACAAGGTGGGTGAGGTAATACGTATTGACAGAAGTTGGTCCAATAAAAGATATTACCTCATCCATCTTGTCTCTCTAATCTCCTGGGACCAGCACAGCTCCAACAACACTGCAAAAAAGACTTCAAAACTTCTAAGAGGTTTTATAGTAACCTAGAATGTGCTTTGCAGACTCTTTCAGCTTTTTTATTGCCTTTGACTGAATTTTCTTAATGATGCTGGAGGAAACAACAGCCTTGGAGAGAGAAGTTCTAAATTATCAGATACATCTGTGCAAGTAGCTTGCACTTGTTGCTGTCAGTGTTCCTCATCTCTGCCACGGAATGAGAATGTAGTATCTGCTCCATAGCCACTGAGGACTGCTCTACACATAACACTTAGGTCAATGTAGTTATGCCACCGAGGGGTGAGATAAGTTCCAAGAGAACTAGATCAAAGATCTCTAACAAACTATTAAACCCATGTCAGCAGGATGCACACGAACAGTTAGACCACAACAGGCTAGTGCAGGGTAGATTCAGACTCCAGCTTGCTCTGGCCTAAGTGTCCATGTAGGTAAGCTAAGGGCTTGTCTACACTTGAAATGCCACTATAGCGCTTCAGTGTAGACACTATCTACTCTGATTGAAGGGGTTCTCCCACTGGCATAGGCAATCCACCTCCTTGGGCGGTGGTATCTAGGCCAATGAAAGAATTTGTCTGTTGACCTAGTACTGTCTACATGGGGACTTAGGTTGGCTTAACCAAGTTGCTCAGGGGTGTGGATTTTTCATACACTTGAGCAATGTAGCTGGGTGTGACGTTATATGTGTAATATAATATTTTGTTGGAAGATGACAGGGCCAGAAAGACTTAATTAACTCACAGACTGACCTGACCCATGGGTGAACCTTAAGGACTGGTTAGGAAGATATATAAATGAATAGAGCTTTGAAATGCAAGTCTTCATTGTTAGAGATCTCAAAGGTAGATGTTTGCTCAGGTCTTGTGATGTAAGCAAACAAATCTTGTCTATTGCTATAGTTTTAATTCAAAGATCAAAAAAGGAATATTAACATTTATGATCATACCTAAGTGAAATATGAAGGTTGTGGTAACCTGTATCTGAATTGTTTAATGGATAAATTACCCTGTGCTAATTGCCAGGATGTTTGGAAAGAGAATTAAGCCTATTGTTTTCTCAGGTCAAAAGGCTGCTGGAAATGTATAAGAACCCTGGGACACGATCCTACTTCATCTCAGATCTGCTTCGGGTTTCAAGAGGGGGAAACCTTAAGCCGCAAGGATTGAGATCCCCAGTCATTGACTGGAGCCACCCTGAGCATGGACATTGGACTATAACCTATGGACTATTTCTAAAAGGACTTTTGGCAACTACAAGCTCACCTCTGCTATGCATCTGAACCTCAAGAATTGAATTCAAGTCTGTATGTATATTGATCTTTTAACCAACACTCTCTCTTTTCTTTCTTAATAAATTTTAGTTTAGTTAATAAGAATTGGCTATAAGTGTATATTTTGGGCAAGATCTAAGTTGTAATTGGACCTGGGTACGTGGCTGATCCTTTGGGATTAGAAGAACCTTTTCTTTTATATGATGAGATAAGATTTTCAATAATCATCATCATGTCTGACAGGTGTGTCTGGACGGAGGCCTGAGGCTGGGTACTTTAAGGGAAATGCGTTGTTTGGACTTCTGAGTAACCAGTGAGGTACTACAGAAGCTGTTTTGTGCTGGCTTGGTAAATCTAAATATTGGAATAACCACCAGCGTTTAGGGTTTGTCTGCCCCGTTTTGTTTGCAGTTCACCCTGATTGAGTGACCTCAGCTGGCTCTCATGGGCAGCACCGTCACACTGGGTCAATCTAAGTTTCTAGTGTAGAACAGCCCTTAGTCCATTAGGTCTTTCTCTCGTCACTACAGTGGAGATTTGACAGATCTCAAAAAGTAGTTGTCAATAGGGAATTATTATCAAATGGAGATATTTCTAGTGTGATTCTGCCAGGATTGGTTCTATGCCAGATACTGTTCAAAGTTTAATCAGTCATCCGGAAGTCAATGTAAAATTGCTTGTGATTAGATTTGTGAATGACACAAAGATTAGCAGAATGAGAAGGAAATGATGGGGCCAGGGTAGTTACACAGAATGACTTGTTAACCAAGGCCCATTCAAACAAAATATGTTTTAATATAGCCAAATGCAAAGTTATATATCTAGGAACAAAAACCACCAGCCATACATACAGAATGCAATGACATGGAAAAGGATTTAGAGGTCATAGTGGACAAACAAGTAAACATGAGCTCCCAGTGCAATGCTGTGGCAAAAATGGCTAGTGCAACCCTTGGATGTATAAACAGAGGAATAGTGAGTAGTGACAGGGCGGTGATTTTACCTCTGTGTACAGCACTGGCAAGCTCAATGCTGGAATACTGCTTCCATTTCTGGTGTCCACATTTTAAAAAGGCTGTTGAAAAATTGGAAATGGTGGGGAGAAGAGCCAGTAAAATGATTCAAGGATGGAAAAAATGTCTTTTAGAGAGATTTAAGGAGCTCAATATGGTTAACTTATCAAAAAGATTAAGAGGTGATCTGATTATGATGTATAAATTCTATGGTATAAAAATATTGAGTACTAAAAGGTTTTTTAACCTAGAGAAGAGAGGCCTAACAAGAATCAGTGACTTGAAATTAATGCCAGACAAATTCAAATTAGAAATAAGGCACACATTTTTAACAGTGAGGGTGCTTTGTAAGAAGCAGCAAAATAGAGCCAAGCCTGAGTGAGAGATCTAATTTTTCCATGACACTGTCCAAATTAACAAGTGCTTTCCCCCTGCCTCAGTGAGTAATACCAGATATGCATATACATTTTATCTAAGTAGATTTTTTTAACACGGTAGCAGCATTTGTAATCATAATACCAAATTCTGAACATATTTGCTCACTTTGGTATAACCACAAGTGAATTTAAAGGAACATTCCACAACTTCAATACTTTGTTATTTTAAGTGACCCCCCCAAATAGGTGTTCATATATATTGCCAAAGGAGTCTTCTTGTGCTTCCATATTTTGATCAGTAATGCCCCATCACCACCCTGGCACAGACTCCACTGCACAATTTATTCGTGCCAGCACAAATATTCTGGTTGACAATATGAAGTTCCCATTGCTGAGTCAGACCATGTACTTACATCCCACATTTTCTAACCCTGAGAACCTCGGGGAGGAAAACTTCTCTTCTGTGTGTTCCTTGTAACACTGAGTCTTTTCGAGTGTATATATGTGCTCATATGCTAGACATAATTTAACTCATAGTTCTTTGTGTATTCAAGGCATAGAAATTATGTAAATAACATTAAGGTTATAAGAAAAGCAGCCTGAAAACTTTGTACATTTGACTCTGCACTTCCCTGCTCTGGTGGACCCCACTTATGGTTTATTGTCAGTGATAGTCCAAGAGCCTGGGAATGCACTTGAAGAGGTCCATCTCCAGCCCCCAGGGGGAAGTACTGCCTGGCTTCTGTGAAGACATTTTGCCAGTGTCTCTGAGCCATTGCCCCTCACCCTACGGCTGCCTCCAGCCACAATGTTGTCTGTGTCACTACCTCTTGCTGCACAGCTGTCTCTATACCGGCACTACCACCTCTTGCCATCTCCATGTTGTCTCTCACTGCACCACTGCCTCCAAGCTCTCTGGCACGGCACTGTTGCTCTAGCCAACATGGTGGATCTGGGTTCCCAACCTGACTAGCAGGGTCTGTGTGGCCAGTGAGTGAGCAGCAAGCTTGCGGAGCACCAACTCTCCATGTAGACAAGCCCTTTTCAGGGGTGCTGAGCAATACCAACAATGAATTTGTCCCATTATGTATAGGTCAGAAGAATCTGTAATCGTTTGGGATCTTGGTAGGAAACAAGCATTTTTATCTGCTTGCCGCATTGTTACAACAGTAGCCACTAGCGATAACCATTATGCCTTCATGCTCATATTTGCTTCTTTTGCTCAGGCTGGCAAATTTCCAACTGAAATTCACAATCTTTTTCAAGGAGTTACCTTCTTTGGGGGTGTCTGACATCTCCATGGATTGTAGGGGCCAAAGGTGTAAAAGTAGCCACTTATCCATGTTGTGGCACGGTGGCCAGGAATTAAATATGAATCTCCTACACAGAACTTATGACACCTTTATTATTGAGGGTAAGAGGCGATCACATTGCAACAACACTAGTGGGATCAAAGTAGGAGCTTACTATTGATACAGCAGAAGAAGGGCCCACATCAGCTAATGCAGCCATGATAGCCACCCCACCTATCTGCACTGTTATTATCTGTACTGGGTAGTGCCTAGAGGCCTGAGTCAGGAGCCTCATTATACTAGACACTGCACACACATATAATGATTAAACAGTCTCTACCACAAAGTGTTTACAGTCTAGGAACTGCTGCTACTAAGCCTGAGTCACCATTATGTTGACTCCAATTTATTTCAGGATAACATTATTGAAATCAATAGAATTATACAGGCATAAAGCAGGAGTTAACACCTCTTGTGAATTAGGCCCTCCAATTTCAGTTAAATAAATAAATTACACTAAAACAGTGGCACTTGTTTGGGATTACCTGCCTCACCTCATTTAAGCTGAATACTGCAGGCATACCAAACTCATGCTGATAGACCCTTCAAACTGCACCACTCACCAGCATCATATCTTTACATAGAGGGATAGATGGGAGAGTCTAGGAGAGGATTAATAATAGCGCAGAAGCTGCAGCAGTAGTTAAAGAAAGAGCGGAAGTGCACCTTCCTCATTGCCTGCAACTACACTTATGAGAGACTTTTCAGATGGTCTGAGTGAAAGGGCACAGGTGCAACTGTCACTTCATTTGTCAGGTTGGGAAGAGGAATTATCACTACTGACACCATTGTGTGTAGGCAGAGATTTATTAGGCACATACACCAGGATTCTAGGAAAGAAGGAATAACCTCACCCATAAGTTTTCCATTTAATAAAGTTGCAAACAACCACCCAACACTCTCCCACAACTTCTTGGTCCTCTCTAGGATCTGGAGGACCAAGAAATTATGGTTTTGAATTAATTAATTCCACATTATCCACTACCTCAGCACCTCCTGCTGGCCATTAGCTCTTGGTTGCCGGTGCGCCTTCCTCTAGTGGTATCTCACCACCGTCACTTCTGCTCCACCTCCAAGACCCGCGTCGCTCCTGGACCGCGGCATCCTCTTCTGGGCACGGCCCTCTGGCTTTGCCCCACTCCATTTTCTCCCTCCTTCCAGGGGAACTGGCTGTCTCTAGTCCATCCACTTGCCACTGTGGCCTACTGCAGCCTTTGGTCTAGGCTCTCACTTCAAGGGGTAAACTGCAGTCCAAATACTGGCCAACCCTTCTGTGGTAAGTGGCATAAAATGGGGAAGGGGGGGCAGGCCCACCCACTACTCTAGGCCCTGACTCAGGGACTCTATAGCCGGCAGCAACGTGCTGCTGCTCCTCCAACTCCCACCACCTATTTCCCTGAGCTACTTCCCCATAGCCCTAGCACCTTCCTGGCCCTTTGTATCAGAGGCCTTAGTCTGGCAGGCCTCAGGCTGGAGCTCCCTATTGCTCCCCTGCCCAGCACATCTCTATCTAAGGGACTCCTCTAAGGCAGCTAGTCCTTCTTCCTTGCAATCCAGGGAGAGACAGACCCTGCTCTCTTGTGTAGCTCTTCTTATATGGCCCTCCCTAGCCCTGATTGGCTGCTTCTCCTATTAGGAGAAGAACAAACCTTCTCCTAATTGGCTCTCTACAAGCCCTCCGCCCCTTGGTTGGGTTTTGCACAGACTCCCTGAGGGCTGCTTTAACCCTCCATCTACCTGTGTGGGTCAACTGCCCCACCACAACTCCTAATGGAGTTTCTAACTTCAATAGGATCTTTTACTCATATGAGAAAGATTTAGAGGAGCAGGCCTTTATGGTAGTAAAGATGTATCTAGCTTTCTAGGGAATAACAGCTAATCGTTATAATTTCCTCTAAATACCATTCATTTTGAAAGATCTCATTCACAAAATACAAACAAAAGCAAAGAAATATGTGAATGTCACCCATTACAGTGTTTCTCCACCTGAATCCTCTCTCCTGTTCTCCATTGTGAGTAGTATCTTTTTTTGATTCTACAGTTCCTGATGTTTTGCCAGCACATGTATTAACAAGGCAGTATGATGATTGCAGTTAGGTGATAAAGACAATATACAGTCTGGAAACCATTCTCCATAAAAAGAAAAGAACAATACATACACTGTGGTAAATCAATGACAACTCATTAAACAGAAACATATTTTTTAATACTAGAACCTTATTATAAAAGAAACTGAAATGAATTCACAATTATGCAGCACTAATGAAATCAACAGCATTGCATGTGTATATATGAGAGCCGAATTTTCTCCTTAATGTCATGTTTTTCCTGTAATGTTAGTGGTAGACAAAAATCTCCTTGCATCTACTTAATTCAACAGATGTACCAATGTCTTCCATTGATTCACTGTTGTAGCATTAATAGTCAACTTGGTTCTGGTATTAATTTTGAAATCAGATCTGTGTAATCCTCTGAAAATGTTTTTTATAAAGAACACTCAACATTTTGATTAGCTGGCGTATGAAATTCCAAAGACTACTTTATTCATCTGCCCAATAAGCTCCATTTGCTTTGCCATTGCCAGACCAGGCCTGCTTTGCATATTTCTTATGTGTGCTAGGCAATTTCCTATGATACTGTCCAGGCCGTTCTCCTTTTGAGAGAGCCATGTGTATTTCTGATTCAAGGTGTTATGTTAGTCTTTATTTGAAAAGGGAGGCTGGCATTTGTTCACTGTCTAGCCTTATGTGCCATTAAAAACTGCACTGAAATCTGTTGACTCAGTCATTTTGATATTAGCAGTAAACTGGTTTACAATAGATACTCTTTCAAGGCTTATATACAATAGACTTTTTTTTCCAGAAAATGTCCTACCATTGATGTCTCCAGTGAAGCTTCATCTGCAATAGCAATGGTGGAAGCCTTAGTGTAGGTAAAGTGCCAGTAGCCACCAGCATTTTAACCATCTCATTGTCTGAGCAGGTTTAGAGGATAATGGGTTGGTTAAAATGCTGTTGTCTGATTGTGACAGGGTGGACTAAGCTCTGAGGCCCCCTGTTGGAGGCCTTGTGCCCCTGCCACACCCCACCCCAGAAAAGGGCAGCAGAGAGGTCCTCTAAGCTGCTTAGAGCGGCTGCGTGGGAAGCAGCCAATCAGGGCCCAGCAGGTCAGTACAAGAAGACACGTATTCTGGCCTGCTCTTCGTATACCCGTGCGCAAGTGCTACACAGAAGCAGACTATAAAGGGGTTAGAAGAACTTATCCGCTATTACAGATTGCCCCTTGAAGTGCAGAGTGATCAGGGAACCCATTTTACAGGGATGGAAGTAAGAGAATAGGCTAGGGGGCGAGGAATCGTGTGGGTTTTTCACATCGCATACCACCCGCAGGGCGCCGGGCTCATTGAGCGCATGAACGGTTTGCTTAAAGAGCAGCTAAGCAAACTGTCCCCCACTGAATCCCTGGCCGGATGGAGTCGTAACATCCACCAGGCTGCAGCCATGCTCAATGACCGTCCACTGTATGGCTCCACCCGTATGCCAGGTTTAAGGGGGAGGTCATCGAGAGGCTCCGTGTGTTGCAAGTGCAGCGTCTGCACCTGCAAGCCCACCTCCCCATTCGGGCCACCCTGGGAAGTGATGGTCTTGATCTACGGGTCCCTCAAGAGAGCCTCACCCTGCAGCCTAATAGCCAAAACCTCGCGAGTATTGGCTTAGCCATTGCGCTCCCACAAGGCTATTATGGGCGCATTGCCCCATGCAGTAGCCTGACCCTCAAGGGCATAGATGTGGGGACGGGAGTGATCGACGCTGACTACACGGGGGAGGTTAAGGTGCTGTTGGTGCACAATGGCCTGCAGGCAATAACCCTCTCCCAAAGTGAGCGGGATGCACAGCTGATTTGCGAGCGCATTGGATTGCCTGACGTGCAGGAAGTGGAGGCGCTTATGCCCACGACTTGAGCAGTTTGGCTCGACTGGGCGTGCAGTTTGGGTCCACGACCCCACCAAGTATAACCCGCTTGAAGGGGAAATCCTAGCCGATGGCCCCGGGGATGCTCACCTCGTGTTGCTAAAAGGGGAAGACGCCCCAATTTATGTGCCCTCTAAGCGTCTCTCTTCCAGGCGACCATGACCGCTGCACTGCAGTTTGCACAACCCCGTGGAGCACCCCGGGCGCGCCTCCCGAAGACCAAAACCTGTGTGATGTCCCTGCGACATGCTCTCTACAGCCTAATTCTTGGACTAGGTTTGATTGCGACTGGTGCCCAAGCCACATGGCACCACAATTCTGCTGTTCAGTGGATGCAGTCAGTGGCACTAGCAGGCAACAAGTCGGACTGTTGGTACTGCGCACACGCCCCCCAATTTGTGAGCACTGGCATCCCGTGGGCTGCAGTGCCGTGGAATGAATCCTGGGCCCTTAACGATACCACCTTTCTCACCAAGTATAATGAAAAAACCCCTACCGGCGCCAAGGGACACCAGTGGTGGTATTGGGGAATGCGCATTGGTGTGTGCAGCGATCTCCAGCAATGGACTCTGTTCGTCCTGTTGGAGAACTTCCCCTGTTCTCGTGTGCAGTAGTAGTAGAATACTTGCCCGGCACTGGGGAATTTAATGTCACCGCCAGCCGACCGGGATTGTACAGTGAGTTGATGGCTGGGGAGACGTGGGTCTCAAGTGACAATTGTTCTGGTTCTTCTGGAACTAATTTGACCTATTCGAATAGCACCATCCTCTGCCATCGGTGATGGCTTTGGGGCAAGTAGGGACTACATACTCGTGGGTTTTTGTACTATTTCAACACCAGCACGCCCATATGGAAAACACCCCTCAATACGATTAGACGCGGGCATATCCCATGCACCCATTACTGGCCTCAATGTAACCAGAGTTCCAACAGGTGGTGTCGCAACACCTCAGGCAGCATATGGCTCCCCACAGCAGGGTTGCCAGGGTTGTACTGGCTATGTGGCCACTGGGCATATAAAATCCTACCCAACCAATGGTACGGACGGTGCACACTGGGATGGCTTCTCCCCTATTCGTATGGAATGCACACTATGCACGCTTGTGCAATGCACAATTATCTATTGGTGACATGTTCACGACGGAGCACAAACCCCATTGTGCAGAGACCCACAGGCTTTCATTAATTCGTCCGCGCTTTTCATTTACATGATGTAGGCTCTGAGGCCTCTGCATGGAATGACTCTTAGCAATGGCTAACCTCCTGGCTTCTGGATCTCGGAGCCTGGAGGAGACGCATCGGACTCCTGTTATTAATGGGACTACTGGGATTTGTATGTGTATTTGTCCTCCTACAATGCTGCATAAAGTGCTTCTCCACCCTCCTGGCCCGGCTGGCAACACCCAAACCAGTGCACGCACTCACCGTGCGCTGTTGGCAGTGACTAAACTAACACACCTCAGTCCGCCAAGGGGTGGAGTGTAGGGGACAGGTTGCGGAAGCTTGGCGAGGAGCTAAGTGGCGGACTGAGTATGTGACTGAATGCAGGCAGAAGCAGTTGAAGACCATGCAATGAACTTTGTTCGGCAGACCTTGCCAAAATGTAGTTTGGTATAGTTCAGCATGTTTTTGTCTGCACGGGGTCCACCTCTTCCCAAGGGCCAGCCTGAATCCCTTCCCCCCCCAACACAGGACTGGCCCAAGCCCCACTCTGCTGCCCACCTGCTCACAGGGCTGGCCTGAGGGGCCCCTCTTCCCCCCTGCACGTGGGACCAGCTGAGCCCCTCTCCCCCCCACCTACCTGGGGCTGACCTGGCCTGAGCCATCCCTCCCATGCAGGGCTGGCTTTGCCTCTCACCTTTGCTGCCCCACCCCTTCCTCCATGCCCAACTAGGGGGTCACACCCCATGTCTTTGGCAAAACTGTGCATTTCTCCGTTTGCTCTTGCCAACTAAAGTCGGGATGGCCAAGAGCTTAAAGGGAGTATCCAAGCCAAAATGGGACATATGGTCACCCTTAGTCAATTTGGCTTGTTTTGTCTGTAGACAGCAGGGAGGGCTGCGAGGGGGAAGGAAATGCCTTCTATTCTTAGCTGAAAGTAACAGTTTGTCCCCAGAGGAGGCGTGTAAAGATTCCATTGCTTTGCCAGTGCAACTCAAAAGGAGTCTACGGAGGCTCAAGGAGAGGAATGCAGTTCAGAATAATATACCAGCTGGAAAAGAAAGTAGATGGTGTTTTGCTTTTTTGTGGGGAGGGAAAGAGGTTCATTGTACAGGGAAGTTCCCACAGGGAAAAAGAGGCTCACTGGAGATGTTTGCAATCCGAGGCTTGTGTCTGATAAGTACAGGACAGAATTGCTCTACAGGGAGATCATGATTGCTCCTTTGCTGGACACTTGGAAATGGGGAGAACCTGTGATAGACTCAAACAAAACTTCTGTTGGCCTTGAATGTTTGATGCAGTAAACATTACTGTAAGTGTTGTGTATGTCACAAGCATAAGAGGTTAAAGGAACCCTGCAGGGTACATGTACAGACATTGCCCATCATTAAGGAGGTGTTCACCAGAGTGTCTGTAGATATTGTGGGACCCCTACCAAAGCATTCCTGGAATGGAAAGAAATATATATTGGTGATGGATTCTGCCACCCAGGTACCCTGAAACCACAGCTCTAGCTGATGTAGAAGCTGAAACTGTAGCTACAACCCTAATCACCATTTTTAGTAGTGTGCCATGGAGAAATCTAATCTCAACAGACCCTGGTGCAAATTTCACATCAGTAGTTTTCAAAAAATTATGGGAATTGTGTGAAGTGAAGCCTATAAAAGCCTCCCCTTATCATCCATAAACTAATGATCTGGTAGAAAGATCCAATGGGACATTGAAGTCTATGCTGAGGAAGGATGTATGTTACCAGGGGAAAGAATGACTGGGAGGTGTTGCTCCTTTATTTATTACTTGCATACAGGAGTGTACCCCAAGAGTCTACAGGAATTGCCTCCTTTGATCTCTTTTGATCACAACAGGTGAGATTGTCACAACCCAGTGGCCCCCTCCCTCAGGGGGTCCCCTGGGGAGGCAAATCAGCACTGTATGTTGCTAACGCTGTTGCAAGCATCACAAGGCATTTTGGGAAGGATTAAAGGTGTGAGTGTGGAGCAAAAGGTTTCTTTACAGGCAGCGAAAGGCTGGAGTGGGAGGAAAGGAAAAAAGAACGGGTTAACTTGATGTTCCAGCTACACCTGAAGATAAGGAGCTCTCTCCAGCCCAAGGCCAATGCACACACTTGCTACCTGCCAAGAAAGGGGGAGGAAGTCCACCCCTCTCCCTCTCCGACCAGTCATAAGAAAGGAGAGTGGCTGAATAAATTTCAGGGGCCATTAAAAGGAGTGAAACAACAAGGTCAACCCCTCCTGAGAGGCAAAGCAAGTCGGAGATCACAGTGGACCCTGGATGATCCGTGCACTGGACAAGAATTCCCATCCACCCTCCCCCTTCTTACATTACACCCAGGCTTGGCCAGCCTCGAGTAGTGCAGGTGTGAGTATGAAAGTGGGTTAGAACTTGGGGCACTAACGTTTTGCTTTTCCCTTCCTCTGAGTGACGTGGGGAACCCCCAACTCCCTCTGCTGTTTTATTATTTTATCAATAAAGCTTTAAAATTTAGATCCTTGCTGAACGCCTTCATCCCCTCCCAAATGATCCTGTGGCCTCAGCCTGATCACCTGATGCCTCAGGCAGACTGGTAACAGAAATCTGTCCCAACGTGACCCCTAGCATTAATTTGAGGCTTTTGGGAGGGCAGCATAGATGACTCAGGATAGTCTGTAGGGGAGCATGTCACCTTTTTTAAAGAGAATTTAAAGGCTACGATGGACTTAGTGCATCAGAACCTTGAAAGGAATCAGGTGTCCCAGAAAGCTTGGTATGACAGTCAGGCTGGAGAAAGATCTTTTGATCTAGGTAACTTGGTATTAGTGTTGATTCCAGTGGGAGAGAACAAGATGCAAGACTGTTGGGAGGGTCCTTCAGAGGTGAGAGAAAGTGAATGAGGTCACTTATGATGTGGTGAAACCCTATGGCTAGGGAACAGTGCAAACTCTACATGTCAATAGATTGAAAGCTTACCAGAGAAAGGAGATGGTGAATATGATATTTTTTTTGTACTGATAAGAGAACATTTACTGCCCCTTTAATTGATTTGGTCAGAATGAGTAAGGAAGACACTCCTCGGGAGAGCATTGAAATTTGGGAGGGTTTGAACCCAACCCAAAAGCAGGAAATGCATGCACTCTTGAACCACCACAGGCAGGTATTTTCCAGCTTGCATGGTTTAACTGACAAGAGTGCATTCCATTGAAATGACAGGGCCATACTCTTCCTCTAGCAGAGTATGCCATGCCAGAGGAGCAATGCAAAGACTGTTTCAGGATGTAGTGGAAAGCTTGCTAGATGTGAGGGTGATTACTAATCAAAAGCCCTGGGCATCTCCTATTGTGGTGATACCAAAAACCTTGAGATTTTGTGTGGATATTAGAAGGATAAATGCCATCACCCAACCTGATCCTTACCCCAGACCCTGGATTTGTTTGGGGGAGGGGGGGAGAAGGATGCAAAATTCATAAGGACTCTTGATTTGGCTCATGGGTATTGGCAAATTCCCTTAGATGCTGATGCCCAGGAAAAGTCAGTTTTCATAGTGGAATCTAGCCTATTTAAGTTTAAGATTATTCCTTTTTGGTTTAATTAATGCAGGGGCTACCTTTCAGAGACTTGTCAATGAGGACCTCCACTAGGGCCTATGTAGATGGCTTTGCTATTTTTAGCAACTCCTGGTAAGACCACTTGAATCATGTTTGGAGAAACCTCACTATCAAGATGCCCAAATGCAAGAATGGGGGGGGGCACAGAGATGCCTTATTTAAGACACAGGGTGGGCCATGGGTTTGTTCACCATGACCTGTTAAAAGTATAACCCATTCAGAGTTGGCCTGCCCCACAAACCAAGAAGCAGGTCCAATTCTTTATCAGTCTGGCCAGTTATTACCAGAGGCTTGTAAAGAGGTTCAGCTACATTGTGGTACCCATAACAGACCTTACCAAAAAGGGGACGCCAGACAGGTGATATGGACTAGAACCTGTCAGAGGCTTCAAAGACAAGAGTCTGTCTAAAGAGCCAGTTTTAGTCAGCCATGATTTCAAAAAAACCCTTTGTGCTATGCACTGATACTTCTAATATTGGGCTAGGTGCAATGCTAATAAAGAACAAGGGGTGCAAGAGGCACCTCATTGCCTTCTTAAGTAAAACATTGACTGTCACTGAACAGAAATGTACTGTCAAGAGGGAATGTTATGCCATAGTTAAGGCTTAAATTGCTTAATGGCCTAATGTGCTTAATGGAAAAATTAAGGTTATGGTGGACCACTCTTCACTAATATGGTTTCACTGAGGTAAAGGGACCAATTCCAGACTCTTACAGTAGAGCCTAGATCTACAGGAGTATGACGTGGAAATAATCCACATTAACAGGAAAGAAAATTTAGTAGAAGATACCTCATCAAGAATGGGAGAACCCAGGGAGGTATTCAGGCCCATCAGTGACATACCTTCCTACATCATTGTTACATTGATAATGTGATGCTGGCAAACTATGCCTCATTTGAATACTGTCAAACACATAACTGGAATCAGCCTGGTTCACCTGTGTTAGAACTGGTCAAATAGGTAATAGTTATAAAAATGTGCTTAGAGTTTAGGCTTTATTGAATGTTTGTAGGTTGCTGAATGCATTAATTGCCCTTCTAACATCTGTATCCCATATTATAAGGTAATATTTAACCATTTGTATTATGCTTCTCTAACTATATAAGTCACCAGAGAGAAGAGAGACCTTAACTAGTGTGAAATACTGGTCTCCGGGAGAAGATGTCATTGCCCGCCCAACAAAGAAGGCCCACTGACACTAGACAAACTACTGTGGAACATCAGAAGACAAAAGACTTTGTTGCTTGCTCTCCCCACACTGCTGAAGAGGAGACGTTCAAGTAAATTCCTCCCATCCTCTTGTTAAAGGGTATAAAGACATCCTTCTAGAATCTCAAAGAGAAATAATGTGTAGTACCTGGTTTAACAAGACCACAAAAGTTGAGCCTAGTGCCTCTTGTAACCCCTGTGCTCTGCTTTTCTCTTCAAGGAGAAAAACCAGTTTTAAACCCATACAAAGAAATCTAGAAATTCTTACTCAAACTGATTGCTCTTATAAATTCTAAAGGCTTCAGTTTCACTGTTTAGTTTTTTAATTAATTTTCATTAAAACAGATAATGAAAAGCACAAAATGGTAAATATCTTGCAGCTGGTAGAGGGTTCCAAATAACACACATGTCACAGGATCTCCAGTAAAATTATGCAATTAGGTAATTTTACAACTCATCAAAGCTGCAAGACCAGACAATTTAAGACTATATAATACTACATAGACATAATGTTAGGGTGGAGAATACAGTAGGAAAAAAGGAGACATGAACAGGGAGAGCAGGGAAGGAGGGTGCATCAAAGGGAGGGACAGAGAAGAGAGATAATGGTCTGGAATTCTTTGAATCTCAACATATATAGAAATGGGGTTCAAATGTCTACAAACGTATACAACTGATCTATATACAATAAGCTATTCTTTCTTTAGCTGCTAACTCAGATCTGAGCACTGCTCTATTCAGGGCATAAGCCTACTCTTCCACCTTGTAAAATAATGTGCTTGGTGATCATTGCAGCCTTTAAGAACCAAAGTCTTTGTGGCAAAGTTAAACTTAGCTTAGCAGGTAAATATCCTAGGATATAACTTTCAGCAGAGGGTTTGGCTGCTGGATTCCATTTTAACTCTCATATCCACCTCTTTCAACAGGTGTCCCCTTTTCTTTTTTACTGCACCAACAGATAACAGAGGTTAAAACCTTTTTTGCTTTTTGTACAACGTCTGCAGTGTATGATATCTTTGAATATAATTTTTTTCTTGTATCAAACACAGGACATTTTTAATGCAATATAATATGCTCTGCCATTGGGATTCTTCTAAGGACTGTGATAAATCCCGTCTCTGTGTTTTCTCAAAGAACTGCAGACTAAGCAAGATCCTCTTCATTAACAATATACACATAGTGGGTATAGGCCTGAGAAATTTATGAAACTTTTCTAAAGTTTCCAGTGATTCTGGAGCCTCTCGCAGACCTATGGCGTCTCAGCTAAATTGACATGTTATTACATGTCTTATGTCTACACTACGAAATTAGTTCGAATTTATAGAAGCCGGTTTTATAGAAATCAGTTGTATACAGCCGATTGTGTGTGTCCCCACATAAAATGCTCTAAGTGCTCTAGTCGGCGGACCGCGTCCACAGTACCGAGGCTAGCGTCAACTTCCGGAGCATTGCACTATGAGTAGCTATCCCACAGCTATCCCACAGTTCCTGCAGTCTCCGCCGCCCCTTGGAATTCTGGGTTGAGATCCCAATGCCCGGATGATGCAAAACAGTGTCGCGGGAGGTTCTGGGTACATGTCGTCAGGCCCCTCCCCCCCGTCACAGCAACGGCAGACAATAGATTCGCGCCTCTTTACCTGAGTTACCTGTGCAGACAACATACCACGGCAAGCATGGAGCCCGCTCAGCTCACCGTCACCATATATCCTCTGGGTGCCGGCAGACGTGGGACTGCATTGCTACACAGCAGCAGCTGCTAACTGCCTTTTGGCAGTAGACGGTGCAGTAGACTGGTAGCCTTCATCGGCGATCTGGGTGCTGGGAGCCGTGGGGCTGCATTGCACCAACCCCTTGCCTTTTGGCAGTAGATGGTGTATTACAACTGTTAACCGTCCTATTACAAGTTGGGTCATCGCACATTAGCAGAGTCTTCCCTGAGCAGCAGATTGTGCAATAGGCCTGAAGGCCATCGTAATACACTAACTGCCAAGTGCCCAGTATTTGCTGCCAAGCACCCAGAAAGATGCCGAGGGCTATCAGTCATGCTGCACCGTCGTCTTAAGATGTAAAAAATAGATTTGCTCTGTATTCATTTGCTTCCCCCTCCTTCCGTCAAATCAACGGCCTGCTAAGCCCAGGGTTTTCAGTTTAATCTTTGGGGGGACCATTCTGTGTGACAGTTGTTTGTGTTTCTCCCTGATGCACCGCCAGCGTTCTTGATTTTAATTCCCTGTTCCTGTTTGCCATGTCGTCACTCGGCCCGCCCTCCCTCCTTCCCCTAGTCCGTCAGATACTACTTTCGCGCCTTTTTTTTTTTTGAATTCTGGGTTGAGATCCCAATGCCCGGATGATGCAAAA